>NW_009728558.1:28582-28798 GCF_000703405.1 Apaloderma vittatum
GCCCCGCAGGGGGGGGCGGCCGCCGCCGCTGTCATCCCAGGCGCGGTGACATTGCATGCGTGGGCTACTGGCACCATCTAGTGGGGGTGGGAACCCCCACCCCCCCCAATACAGCGGGACGCGGCGCCTTCTGTCACATATTGGTGGTCCAAGAGGACCCTCTGCCCTCCCCCCCTTCCTGCATCCTCTCTGGGGCTGCCGAACACTCATGCTGGC
>NW_009728558.1:28828-30948 GCF_000703405.1 Apaloderma vittatum
CATAACCCTCCCCGCTAAGGGTTATGGGGCTGGCTGCTCATCTCGTTGCCCACAGCATCCCCAGGGAGTGGGATGCGGTGGGGGATCCCCTCTGCTCTGAATCAAACCTATTGGGACACCCCTCGCTCCATCATCTCCCCAGGAAAAGTGGGGGAACCTTTGTTACTTCTGCATCCCCCCAAAAAAATTCCTGGCTGGGGTGACAGGGAGGGGAGAAATCCATGGCCAGCCTCCCACCCTGTGTCCCTGTCCCAACTCAGGACATAGGGGCTGTGGGAGGAGGAGATTTCAGCCAGGCTTTCCTTCCTGGCCAGAGCTGCTGCCTATTACATCAACTTTGGTATTTCCAGTCCCTGCGGGGAGAAGGGAGGAGCAAGGAAAAGCGATGAAATATTGGGGGATGCAGGGAATTTGGGGAAGAGGGGTCTCAAAACAAGGGTGGGGTATTTCAAGACCTCTGGTAAGGCTTGGTGCTGGGATTCTGCCACCCTGGAGCCACCAGGAGCCACGCTGGTCTCCTCCTTGGCTCTATCCCCGGTTTCAGAGGCAGGAAAAAGGGGGAGAAAAGGGGAAAAGGAAAAATCTACACGTGGAAAACACCCGTCCCTACAGCCGGGACTTAAAGAAACAGGGAAATGCCAGGTAGCTCAAAGGATAAGGGGGGTGGCAGGGGTTAGGGTGTCTACTACAAGTTTTGAGGTGCTGCCTCAGTTTCCTCAGGGTGGGGGTTGTTTTTTCCTTTTCCCAGCCTCATTTCTCTCCCCCGAGAGCCCACTATGGATGGAGGGCTCTTGGAGGAGAAAACTCCAGAATGTGAGGCTGTAAAAAAAAAGGGGGGGAGATTCAGGGTGTCCCAGGGGAGGACAAGGCCTTCTTTTGATGATGTGAATGACAATGGTCCTCATGTGTTGATAGGTTCGGGGTTTGCATGGGCCAGATCCAGCTGGCAACAAGGTTGTGGACCCTCCTGGATTTGCTCCTCAGGGCCCCTCCTTTTCTTGTTCAATATTTTCAGCCCTGAGTTACCAGCCAGTCTCTGGTTTTATTCCTCCCTGCAGCTTGTTAAAAATCTTTTGTGCAGAATCCTTCCTCATTTGGGACACAGTATCCAGGGGAAAAAAACCCAGAACAAACTCCAAACAAATTACCACAAAGAGACAAATCTGAGGGTGAAAGTTCCATTTTTTGGGGGGGCACAGTTTTCCCTTTTAAACCAATATTTTGTGAGTGAGGGAAGGTGCTTGTCCAGGCCCTCACCCTGGTATCAGGCCTCTGCGTGGGACAGTCACTGGTGTGATTTTGGATCCTTTTCGAGCAGGGGTGCAGGGCAAGATTACATTGTGTTGCTCCATCAGCGTTTTCCACAAGCCTGACGCCTATTTTCAGGCCATTGTATAACCCCAAAACCTGCAGAATTTAACCCAGGCATTGAAGTGTACATTGTGCTAGGGTTTTAAAAAATGTGAAAGCCATGAAATTTTAGTGGTTTTTATTGTGAATGGATGCATTTGGTGTACAACCAGCACCCTGCAGCCCTTCCTCCCTACTCTTGGACGGCAGCATCTGCGCCAGAGGTAGTTCCTAAGACCAAACCCTGCAGAATTCAACCCAAATATTGAAGTCTCTGGGCTACAAAAAAAGTGTAAAAAGACCCCGAATTTAATTTTTCTAATCACAATTGGATGCAGCCAGCACTCTGCAGCCCTTGCTAATGGCTCCTGGAGGGCAGGATCTGTGCTGGAGGCGGTTCCTAGGACCCAAGCCCACAGAATTCACCTAAGTCTTGAAGTCTGCATGGGTTAAACAAACAAACAAACAAAAGTGTAAAGACCTGAAATTTCAAGGGAGTTATCACGAGTGGGTGAATTTTGCCTGCAGCCAGCACCCTGCAGCCCTCTCTCCCGGCTCCCGGAGGGCAGGATGGGTGCTGGAAGTGGATTTTAGGGCCCAAACCCACAGAATTCACCCAAGTATTGAAGTGTGTACTTCGCCAGAGTTTAACCAAAAGTGTAAAAAAACCTGAAACGTAGCGGGTTTTATCACGAATGGATGGATTCCGGGCGCAGCCAGCACCCCGCAGCCCTCCCTCCCGGCCCCCAGAGGGCAGGATGGGTGCCGGC
>NW_009728559.1:0-13799 GCF_000703405.1 Apaloderma vittatum
TGAAAGCTCTGTCAGTGCAAGAGGGAAGTGCAGTTGGTGGTAACTGGTTGCCCGTCCTGGCTAAAGGGCTCAGGCCATTAGTGGTGGTCGCCCTCTGTGGCTAATACTAGGCTGCAAACTACCGCCAGAATCGTAAAATCATAGAATACTGTGTTGGAAGGGACCTGAAGGATCATCCAGTGCAGCCCTTTAAGGTTAAGAAATACAGTTTAAACGAGACAGCCCAGCAGCCTGGCAGACTGAGCCATAAAGCTGTCGAAAGTTGAGGAATTGACCTTGTCCCTAGGAAGGCTGTTCCGATGTCTGATTGCTTGCATGGTGAAAAATTTTCCTCCAGAGTTCAGTCGGAATCTCTGCAGGAGCAACTTGTGGTCATTACCCTTTCCATGTGACTCCTGTTAAAAAGGGAGTCTTCATCTTCTTGACAGCCACTCTTTATGTACCAGTACGTGGTCACAAAGTGCCCCCTGAGCCTTCTCAAGGCTGAACAAACCCAGTTCTCTCAGCCTTTCTTCATATGTCAGGTCTTCTAGCCCTCTGCTCATCCTGGTGGCACATCTCGGCTCCCTTTCCAGCCTGTCTGCATATTTTTTTGTATAGCAGGGACTAAAACTGAACACAGAAGAAATTTAGGGACCCAGATAGCGCTCCCAGAAGCCAGCAGAGACAGCCCTTGTGTGCGGTGTGAGCAGGGAATGATCTGCTGTGTCTGGTGGCAGAGCTGAAGTAGGAAGTGAAGAGGTTAAGGGGTATCGGGAAGTCTGCTGCCTCCATGAGGCACGGGTTAAGGACGTGTTGGGCGAACTTCCCACCCTGGTGAAGCCTTCTGATTATTACCCACTTTTGGTATTTCAGGTGGGCAGTGATGAAGTGCCTACAGGGAGCCCAAAATCAATTAAGAGAGATTTTAAGGCCTTGGGGCAGCTGCTTAAAGGATCAGGAGCGCAAGCTGTGTTCTCTTCTATTCCATCATTAGCAGTTGTGAATGTAGGAATTAACAGAAGGACCCATCACATAAATTCATGGCCCTGGGACTGGTGTTCTCAGCAGGGCTTTGGGTTTTTTGGTTGTGGGTTGCTGTACAAGACACCTGGCCTGCTGACACCAAATTGGTTGCACCTGTCCCAGAGGGAGAAAATGGTTTTGGGGCAGGAGTTAGCAGGGCTCATTGATAGACCTTTAAATTAGATTTGAAGGGGGAAGGGGATATAACTGGGCCTGCTAGGAATAAGCCCAAGGGAAGCATGTCACGGTTTGTAGGATGGTGTGCTAGTGCCATCTCAGTGGAGGTGAGGAATGAACCTATAATGGGAAACGAGGAGGTAAGGGTTGTTCTTGAAATTGCTCTAGAAATCATGGAAACACTTGAGAAGGGTCTGGTAGGAAGTGGGGCCTACACTCAGAAAAAGGCGTTGGGATCATCAGCTCCTCTAAAGTGCTTCTATACGAATGCACACAGTATGAGCAACAAATGGGGAGCTTGGTGCAACAGGAAAGCTGTGACATACTGGCTATCACAGAAACGTGGTGGGATGCCTCACATGAGTGAAGTGCCACAGCAGATGGCTACAAGCTCTTCAGGAGGGACAGACAGGGAAGGAGAGGTGGTGGGATGGCTCTGTATGTTAGGAACTGTTATGAATGCTCAGAACTTAAGTGTAGTGACGATGGGGTCAAGAGTGTTTGGATTAGGTTAAGGGGCAAGGCCAATAAAGCTGATATCGCTGTGGGAGTCTGCGGTAGACCTCCCAGCCAGAGCAGTGAGGTGTGGATGAAACATCCTATAAGCCCTAGGGAGAAGTCTTGAGGTCACTTACGTTGCGTTTCAGCTTTCCAGGTATCTACTGGAAGTACAGCACAGCAGAGAGGGAACAATCCGGGAGGTTCCTGGAACATGTGGAGGATAACTTCTTCACACAGCTTGTAAGTAAAGTGACCAGGGAAGCCATCCTGCTAACCTCCTGTTTGTGGAAGATGTGGCAGCTAGAGGCCGCCTAGGGAACAGTGACCATGAAATGATTAAGTTCTCTATTCTTAGAGATGTTAGGAGGCAGGGGCAGCAAAAGACTTTGGCTTGTTTATGAGGTTACTTCACAGAGTCCCTTGGGAGTCAGTTTTGAAGGATATAAGAGTACAGAAAGGCTGGACACTTTTTAAGAAGGAAATCTCAAAGGCATAGGAGCAGGCTATCCCCACAAGCTGGTGGCAAAGAAGACCGGCCTCACTGAAGAGGGAGAGTTGGCTGAAAATCAGGGCAAAAAAGAGTTTATGGTCTCTGAAAGAAGAGGCAGTCACTCATAATGAGTGCAAGAATATTGTTAGGTTGTGCAGGGAGGTAATTAGAAGGTCCAAAGCCCAGCTAGAAATTAATCTGGTTTTGGAAGTGAAGGACAAGAAAAGTTTCTATAAATGCATTAGTAGCAAAAGAAAGACCAGGGAGAGCCTCCATCCCCTACAAGACCCAGGAGGAAATATGGTAACCAGAGACCAGGATAAGGCTGAAGGGCTTAATGCCCTCATTTCCTCAGTCTTTAGTAAGAGGAACACTTCTACAGAGGGAAGCCAGCCCCGCCCCGGTCATTAATTATCTGCAGTGGCTGTTTTGGGAGTAGGGAAACCTACAGAAAACACACATGCTATTTCACTTTCAAGCGCCATCTTCATTTTGAAGAGATGGGGGAGTGTTCCATGATGACAGGGTCTCAGTTTGGAATTATATTCCCATTTCAAACAACTTGCTCTTCCCCAGGGCTCTGCTCCCCCTTTTTCATGTTGGGAAAACAAATCCTCAACACCTCATGTAGGCTTTACCCTTCACAGATCAGCCTGCCCTTTGCCTGGGCTAGACTGCATTTATCACCCATGGGACATGTTATATGAACAAATCAGTTTAGTTTAACTTCCTTTTGTTTTTTTACTCCACAAAAGCACAGAAAGATGCAAGTTCCCATTTCTGAAGTTAACTTTATTTTTAGAACAAGGTATTACAAAAAAGACTTCACATCAATAAAATGCCAGTCCTCAGTAACTGCAAAGCAAATGTTTATTTTCGTGACTGTTTGTGTTCTATGAGCAGCACAACGAGTCTGTTCCGAAGGAACTTTATTTCCTTTGCATATGACTTGCAAAACAAATCCTTCAGCTTTTTGCGCAGAACTGCTAGAGGAGGCAGGCTGTGGCAGCTGGGGATGTTCAGCATGCTCTCGAAGAACTCTTTCCACAGGTCAGCGTTGGCAAGCCTGCAAAAAAACCCCATGAAAATGCATCCAATTTTTCTCAAAATTCAAGCTGTCAAAACCCTATTTCTTGGGTTTACCCTGTTCCCTCCCCAGTCAGAGGCTGGAGCAAGCAGGCATTGCTGTAACACAAGGCAGCTTCCACTGTGGCATGCTGCTTTGCTAACACGTGGGATTTTTCTTTGTTAGTTGCCCTTTCCTCCTTCCAGGGCCTCAGTCTGTGAATTTTACAAAGCAGTTTCCATGCACTTAACACCCACATTTTTCAGGGCACCAGAAGCGCAGGCAAGCAACAGTGAAAGCTGTGACAGAAACTAACCTCAAACAAACCATGTAACTAATGATGCATCTTTCTAGGCAAGGGAATGCTTTGCAAAGATTTGACACCAACCTTCTGAAGAGTCCCTCAGGCTTCCAGATGCCGTTTTCATTCTTCACTTGCATGTAGGTACCAAAGAGCATGCAGTAGACCGTTGCTGCGATGCCAAAATAGTCCGTCTAAACAAAGTATAAACAAGTTTCATATGAAAAAATGTATTGAGACCACTAAAAATTAGCTGAGAAACGCTCTGTGAAGCCAACAGGGCAAGCTCTAGGAGAAGAGGGTTCAGAATTACGTTTTTAAAGCAACAAGCTGAAGCCACAGCTCTGCTGCAAAAATCTAATCGTTCTAGACTCCATTTATCATCACCAGATGCCTGCAGTAAGCTCCAAACATCCAGGCTGTCTGGGCAGTCTCATACCTGATAGTTCCATGGTTTCTGAGTCAGCATTTCAATACACTGAAATCCAGACGTTTCACACTTTGCGGTAAATGCCGTTCCTTCAGGGAAGAGTTTCATGTCTATGCTCTGGCCCAAGTCAATGAGTGTCAAGCCATGAGAGACACCGTCTATGTCACATGTATCGTTATCCAGAAACCTTCAACCGTGGTGAAACGATCCCATTAATATCAAGGCTATGATATCACGATACGCTGGCATCTTTGCTGCAGCAAGGGGAAACAGAATCCTCATAGAAATACTCACTTTTCTCCAAGTATGAAATTGTCAGGTTTGATGTCCCCATGAATGATTTTGCAGCTGTGGAGCTGTTCCACCATATAAAGAATTTTTACGGCAAAGTAGATTACAAGTCCTTGAGGCATCACCTTTCCAGGAAGCTTTTTGTAAATGTTTATGGCATTCTGTGACCAAAAAGTAGCAAAGAACCATCAGCTATACAGAAACAACCTGATATGCATTATAGGTCCATGCTGACAAACACGGAATATGGCCCCAAAGAAGCAGAGTGTAGAGGGGACATCTAAATATCGTAATATAATAGCACTCCAAAAAGAGTAAGATGCTCGAGAGCACAAGCTGATTACCCTTACCAGCAATGTTCCATAGTTGTGGAGCTCACCAACTAAAATGCTTCCGTTTTGAAAGAAATGAGCAGAATAAAAGTGGATGTAGAGGTGGTGTATGCTTGGATCAAGCCTTTCTACCAGTTGTGTTGCTATATAGAACTCCCAAGGGTTGGCTGGCTTCTGGACCTGCAACCAAAAAGTTGATTTACTAGGAAAATCTATTAGCACTAAAAGCAGAAGTTCTTATCAGGTTGATGGGCTTTGTTGTCAGTTTTTATGGCAGGCTAGGCATTTTTCCTCTTGATCAAATAAAATATTTATATCTACAGTAATTAACCTCGGGTCCATACACTCTGTGATTAATCCTCTTGAATCAAGACTTCAATTACACACCATAATTCTGTTTGGGAATTAAATGACACACTTCTGTGTTATTTAAAACCACTAGTCTTTCTGCAACATTGACGCTTCTGCTGGCAACAGAGGTTTTGTGTGTCAGAGAAGGCTTTTGAAAGCAAAACAGGAAAACCCTTCCGATTCGTTCCCCTGCTACACTGAATACCTGATTCTCAAAAACCCCCCCAAACCTCCAAGTCATCTTCACACACTGGAAAGCTCTCAGCTAAGGTGTTACACTAAAAAAAAATTTTGCTGAAAGATTAAACATTGCAGAGTTGATCCATGAAAAGATCCCGAAGGTAGATCTGATGTGGAGAGGTTAACGGGAGACGTGGATGTGTGTGTGTCAACTCTGTCACAACACTGCTCGGCAGCCAGGCTGTAGTAACTACACGTGTCATAGTAACTATAACTGCGCATGCCCTCTGAGCCCACAGCAGCCACCAGGGATGCATGACCTTGTATGACCCTCTGGGGCTCAGCTGACCCTGCAGCTGCACAGACTTTCCTTTTAGCAGCAGTTCTCGTGTAAACACGTGCTATCACATCTGTTGCTCGTTCCAGCACTGAAATAGCCTGGAAGGAGACAGGGCAGAGCAGAGAGGGAGCTGCTTGATCTACATTAGCATCAAGACAAGTGTGCTTGTTAATTAAATGGCACCAGAGGGCTATCACCCAACAAAGTCGACACAATAGGCAGCTGCCACCAAGCAGGCTAGCAGCACAAAGTGCCAAAATGCCTGTATCTGGAACAAAAAGCGGCCCAAATTTTATCACCAATCCACATACATTTTCTTTTGCTGTGGTCTAAGAGCACTCGCCCAAGTAGCTGCCTTTGTTTAGCTGAGAAAGACAGCCTGCCTGTGATTCTTACCTCCTTAGGATACCTGGAACTACTTTATAAAGGCAAAGAGACAGGTCACGTCAAGAGGATAAATAACTTCCCACATAGAAGGGGTCAGACATCACAGCACTCAACATGAGCGAGGCTTTGCAGGTAGACCAATATGCTTTACTTCATAAGTAAGAAAACTCAGCAGAACCCACCCAGAGTAGGTGTCGCAACTACAGCACTCAACCAATTTTCCAGCAGAGCTACTCCAGATCAGCGATATTTACCTTGAACACTACTTTCTGATTGTTTCTAGGGTTACTTGCATCCAGAATGGAAGCTTGATAGACTCGGGCAAAAGCTCCTTCTCCAACCAAGCAGTCCAAGTGGAATGAGCTGGAACCTTTAGAGATTAACAACATTAAGTTCTGCTTGCAGACTTCAAGGAATAGACATCACCACTCGGGGGGAAAGAAAAAAAAAAAAGGTAAAAGAAAAAAGCACCAGCCTATATATATTATTGCTTTAACCCTAGCCGTAGCCTTTCTCTCCAGATTTCTCCTTGCCAGACAGCCTTTCCATAGAAGAGTCTATACTCTTGAGAACAAGAGTGCTGTGAAGTGCCACATACTAAAAAAAATAAAAATCAATGTTTCTATTTTAGTCTGACTCCCTGGAAGTAACCCAATTCCAAAGTGCACTCCTTAAAAAGTAAACACATTTAAGTCATAGAAATATGTTGCAATTACTGTCCTACAGATTTTGTTGACACAGGACGGCTGCTGTTCCATAAAAAGTTGGATTACTAGGAAAATTCAAAAAAAAAAAAATGCTACAAAAGGGAAACAACAAAAAAATCCAACCACAGGTGTAATTTCAAGTCTGAGGTTTAGATAATCTGGAAGCTATCCAGATATACACACAAGTAAACTGAATTAGAAAAATACTTTAGAGCTGCCCAGAAAAAACACGATACCCTTTAAAGTGAAATGTTTGAAGTAGCTCTTACCCAGCAGGAGTTCAGCCTTCAGCCTGATGGATGGGAGAGGAGATTTCCATTGAAAGTAGTTGGCATAGGTGTGGAGTGGCTTAGGGAGCTCTGATAAGAATTTGCAAATCAATTCCTTATCCCAAGGGTTCTCGACAAGGACTTTGTGGAAAGAAGAAAAATATGTAAGCTGTAAGAAAAGTGTTGTTTCAAAGGGGTAACACAACCTTGTACTTGAATGTGTGTCACCACTTTAAAAACAAAACAAAACAAAACCCAAACAAGGCAAAGCATTCCTTAACTACAGTTTCCTCACTGTGGTGACCACCTTCACATTGGAACAAAGCACGTGCTGCAAGAGCATGACACCGCTCCAGTCTTGGACCTGTCAGAAGGGAGCTGCAGGCAAAGCTCTCTACCTGTAGCAGCTTGGACACTCTGGGCCGTCCTGTCCTGCCCACCTCCAGACAGCATTTCCTGGGAATTTTGGTCTACCCCAGTGGATGAGGGATGTTCAATTCTGCTCGCGGCAGCCTGCTCAGGTAAGCTTTGAGAGGCAGCTGTAGCAAATCCTTGAATTCTGTTTCCTTGTTTCAAGGCATTTCCCTGAAGGCCTTCTGGTTGTACAGTGTGTTCGAGAGCAGGGCTGTGTATTTAAAAAAAAATATTGTTCATTGACAGCACTGCTGTGGTATCTTTGCATCTTTGGTAAGCAAAAATGTGTCAAATGTCTACGCTTGCGACTTTGGCCACAGCCAATATTAAGATGAATAAAAAGGACATTTCTTAAGAAAATAAGATCTGGTCATATCGTGCTACCCATAGTCTAATTACCTTCAAGGTAATTGGCCAACAGGTTCAGCCTATACTGAGAAAAACCCCATAGTTTTACATATGCGGCCATTAAAACTTCTGAGATGGTTAACTTTTAATTTAAATGTGTTGGAAAACTTACGTCATAGGAGCATTTTCAGGGGTTCATTTACCCCTCAAAAGCACCAAGATGCATTCTGAGACATAAATGCACCAGCTCTGGATTACTTGGAAAACTTGCATCAAGAGCAGCAGAGCAGCCCTGCCTGCCCTGGGATAGATTTGCCCAAGACTATGAAAAGTCTTGGAAATCTCAGCAAGTTGAGACATACCTCAGCTTCTTCATTTTTGTCTGCTTGTGCAGTTCTTCAGAAAATTCCAAGTCCATTTGTGGCAAGTCATCCCCGCAGGCTGAACAAAGGGAATAGCAACAATGGGAAATGTTTTATCTTCTCCCCAAAAGCAAGCACTTTTAGAGTATTCTTACCAGGACAAGAATTTCAATTTTCACACTGTGAAAAGCTAGAACTGAACAAGCTATTTTAAAATGTAGGAGTCAAGATAACAGCTTGATTTCTTGAGGGCCAACCCGTGCTCCCAGCTGCTCTTCTGCGAGCTCAACGCTTAACTTACAAGCGGCGGCCATACCCCTGCGGTTTTTGGCAGCTAGGGCACAGAAACAGAGAGAGGCAGTACTGAATTACACACTCAACCTCAAGTATTCAATATTTTACCTTTGTCCTCCAAAGCTTGCCGCGAACGTGCCGCCAGGTAATTAAATGGTGTCGATGCAAGCTGGGCAGCTCGTGCAAAGTCTTTGGTGTCATTCGGGCTGGAAGCTAACGTTTTATTACTACTTGGGACATTCCACACTGTATAATCATCCCTCAAGAACTCCGTTGTGCCTGTTTCTTCCTAGATAGGGGCAAAACAATAGTAAAGGGAATCTAGATTTCATCTTGGTATCATTCATAAGAAGACTGCAGGACTGGAATAGAACAAAGGTAAATGCAACCACCTCCAATAGCCCCTATAACTACGTAACCCATTTTGAAGGCTAATTCTTGCCTTGAGATCAAACACTCACTTCTGTACCCGCTGCACAGTTAGTCAAGGGACGTTCTCCAGTAGTTCTGGGCTCCTCTGGCTTGTTTTTATGCTGTGGGACCCTGACAAAACAGGTAGTTTAGAACAGCTTTTCTCCAGAAACTTTCCCAGGCAGACTGACCATAATAAAGAGTTGTTTTAGATTTATTTTTTTTTCCAAAGAATCTCGTTTGCTTATACTTCGAGGTAGCAGTAGCTCAAAGAAACAAGCTATCCACTGTTATCCAGAAAATGAAGCATCTCAAAAACACTGTCTAAACAGGAAAGCTGCCCAATTCCACAGAGAAGCAACTAACAGCTTTCTCCTGCTGCTTCCACCCAGCTGCTAGTGACTGTATTCAAACCAGTCCTGATACTGCAAATACAGTCACAGCAAAAATTATATGGAATAGAATCAATCCTATATGTAATTCTTAATGAGCTGAACTCAGCTCTTTCTTTACCTGCTATTCTCTTTATCGTTCTCATCTTCAAATATAGAAAATGCTGGCATGACAGGAGCAACAAGATTAGCTTTCAGATTTCCATCAGGCTCTGAAAAATAAAAGATAATCAAGAATATCTTCACCCACCAAAGACTATATCAACAGTCACATTTTCACCCCAAACCAGACAACTGATGGCCATGGCTGTATCCAGCTAGTCCAGGAGCTTCTTCTCAGACTGTGCATCAGAATTTAAAACTTGTCATTAAATTTGATTCATTATCAGGAAAGAAGTGGTTTCTTCACACCAGATCTAACAACTACTTATCTCAAAATTATGAGGACTGGCAGGAGGGGCAAACAGGAAATAAAGGCATGAAATATCATGGACTGAAAAAAAAAAGCAGGACCTACCAGTTTTTTGGCAAAGGATTTCAAATTGCTCCTCGCTTTCCTCAAGAGGGGATGGTTCAGGCAAGATCGGTGTTTGAAACATATCCATGAGAAATCCTACCAAAAAAAAATTAAAAAAACATTTAAAACCCACTGGAATATCACCCTCAGTAAAACAATTTTTTTCAGAGGTTCCTCCACTGTAGTCAAATCAAATGCCAAATAATTAGAATATTCTTATCATTTATCAAATGCCAATATCCAATTATTCCTTCATACTGCATTTAAACTCTCCAGATAACTGAACACACACAGGACGATCTGACTGGGCCAGCACATACTTGTTGGTGGCATGGCCTTGGGTTTTTCCCTCCCTCTCCAAGATAAGATTTCAAGTTCTCCTAAAGGAGCGAATCTGCCAAATATCTAAGAAGATAAAGGAGAATTAATTAATACCATGGCCTTTTCTTTAATTATTATTTTTACAGATATGTATTCAGCTGCAGCAGTTCACTACATGCTAGTGGTTATTATCAAAATAGAACATGGCAGGAGAGTACAAAAGGGATAAAACAGCATCGAGATATTATTATTCTACATCTGACGTCAGAAATACTGCCTTTTCCCTTTCAGGATTTTGGAAGAGCAATGTTTAGAATTCACAACACCCACTTAAAAAAATAAATATAAAAATCCAAGACCTTTTATATGTGTCACCCTTGTTTCAGCTTTGGGGGAAGCTCAACATCAACCGGAGTTGACTTACTTCCAAACATTCTTCCCCGTGAGTCTGTCACAGGTCTTCGCCTCAGAAATTACCAGGCAAGATGCCAGTGGACCAGCGTGTTATTCCAGGTGCTTACCCAGTGCTTCCTTTGTGTGAACTGTAGGTGAAGGCTGCACTTTGAATGGTGTCACCTGCATCGCTCCACCCAGTGAGGTGTTTGGGGTAGCCTGAGAAGCATTTCCAGAAGCGAAGGAAGAATTTCCAACTCTAGATGCTGGGGGGGAAAAAAAAAAAAGAGAGAACAGTGAGATCATTTCTGAAGCAGCCTGAGATTGTTTATTAGCATTTCGTTTGCTAGCAAAACATTAGTAAGAGAAGTAAACAAGATGAGTAGTGGAATGACAACCCAGAATTTGAGGGTAGATTTTGGCTTGTTCAGAGATCCACTTGGTGGGTTCCCAAAGGGCAAGAGGGACCTTGGACAGCTTGGTGGCCCCTGAGGATCCCATCTGCAATTCACAGGAATGATCCATTCTCACATAAAAAAAATCAAGCAGGCAGGAAGCGGTCAGGGACAGCTGGGGAACTCTTGACTGAGCTCAAACTAAAAGGAATTGCACCAAAGGTGGGAACCGGGACTAGCTCCATGGAAGATGTTGCCCAAACATGCAGGGATGGAGTTAAGAAAGTCAAAAAGCTTAGCTAGGGCTGAAGTAGTGGCCACACGCTATCGATCCCCGGTCACATCAACAGCACCAGTTGTTATCAAAACTAGGCTTATTACCTTCTTTCACATCCACAGAAGTAGTTGGTCCAGTGGATCCCTTGTTAGGGCGCCTTCAAAGGAAAGATTAAGAGGTATGAAACCTGAAAGGCAGCAGAGTGCTTTAAAAAGGTCAAAACACAGGCAGCATTAAATACTCTTTGTGGATAGTTTGTCTCCAAGAAACTCCATAAAGTGAGTGAATGACAACTGGTTCCATTTCCTCTTGTTGGCCAAGCCGACTCAGCCATGCTTTCTTTGCCAACCTCAGTTTCTCCTCCTGCTCCCCAATTTTCTTTCCTGTATCGGCCAAGTTACACAAGCAAGAGTGCAGAAAACCAGTACAAGCACTTTTTGTCTCCTCTGGAGACCTTTGTGGCCAGGATGTAATGTGTGGGATCTATGTGGACTAAGCATATCCTGGTGTTTATTTCAGGCGTGCCAGGGACAGCAATGCTGACTAAGTCCTTCAGTCACACACACTGAATTTCCTCTTCCTTATTAAAACTAAAACACAGGGTTAAAAGGAATTAAAAACTGAAACAAGGACCCCAAGCTATGTAAGGCTTGATCTATGTTTAAATATTATTTTCCACAGGCTACTTCAGATATTACTTTTTCAGAAGAGACTTTTATTTTTTTCAGTTCTCAGCTGAAACGTGCATCCAGAAGACCTCACAGTTTGCAGAGCAAACTCAGCCTGTCTATACATACTGTTCTCTAGCGTTCCACTTAAGAGCCGAGTCAGGATGTGCCCGTTCCCGAGCTGAAACGTTATTGAATGGAGCGTGCAACAAACTGTTCCGCAGTTCTCCAAGCTCTAGCTGAGTTTTGACCACGTCCTTTTTATATGTTGTTTCCCACAGGGAAGCTGATGTCATCGCATGGCCAACGGGTTTCTCTGACTGCAGTGTAAGAGCAGTGGATGATGAAGTGCTTGACTGAGGCCGATCCGGCACCAGACCTTGAGCGTTTTGCAGATGTGAACTTTGACAAGACGCCATCCAGGTTGGTTGTAGATCTGTGCCGGGTGTCACGTGTGCATAAGCCTTTGGAGATGAGAAATGGTCTTTTACACTCAAACATACCCCCCTCAAGTATAGCCATTTTGCCTTTTATTTCTGTATAACTAGAATAGGTTTTCATGCATAAGAGAACTTCTGTATGCAGCTAAAACATGGAGAAGAAAAATGAACTTTTGGGTTAAACAGTTAAAATATATGTTATCAAGTATTTAAGGTTATGCCAGGTATCTATACTGGTCGAGTATTGCAGCCTGAACTTCCAGATGTGGTTAAACAACCTACTTCTGTTACTGTCTGAAGAGTAGTTAAGTTTTGTGAGAGAAGTTCATCAAGAGCTCTCCTGTTGCTCACAGCATATACTTACCACTGACTTGTTTGGTTTGGCTGACGCTGTAGATGCTGGTTCCAGACGAGTTTCCTCCAAGCTTTTGGTGAGCTGAGTGAGCTGTTCCAGCTTCTGCTGCAGGGCTTGCAGTTCAAGGACAGCTGACTCTTTCTTCCTCTTGGAGTCTCTCTCCTCCTCTTCTAGGGGTTAAACAATGGTATTCAGCAAAGCAGTTAATCAGCATCCAAACAAGTTTCTCAACACAGACATTAGAAGCTGCTTGAATTTAAAATTTAAATATATGTGTATCATCTGTGCAGCTGCAGGACTGCAGATCTAGTGGCCTAAGTTTGGGAGAAGGAGCTATTTCCCACAGAACTCAGTGTCTCACAGCCCTCACCCCTCAGGGGAGGGCTACCCACACAACGGGTTGAAAAAGAAGAATACCCCATTCTTGCTGTCTTCTGAGGCGCTCGTATTTCTTGAAGTATCTCTTGGCTCTTATCTCCTCAAATTGAAGTTCAGAGCCTTCGCATATGAGCAGGTTTTTATCATACATTGCAACCTGTTCACATTCAACAACAGTAGACGATGACTTAGGAAGAACTTCAGATTTGGAGATGTATGTAATGTACTTTCTGTGAGGAAAAATAAGAAAAATCCCTATTCAGGTCTATTGGATTTATTCTGGAAGAGTGTTAATCTTCCCCACAGTGTGACTTGAAACCTGAACACTTACACTTCTTCTTTTCCACCAGAAGAGCAGGACTGAGTACCAGCAGAATCGGGACCCTAAAAGCAAAACAGGAGAAATAGAAATAGGTATAGTAATGGTATATATTAATAGGTATATATTAATAGGTATATTAATGGTAAGAAAAAGACTAGGGAAGGTCTGGGCCCCCTTGGAAAGGAATTAAGTGAACTGGTGACAAGTGGTTTGGAGAAGGCTGAGGTTCTCAATGACTTCTTTTCCTCTGTCTTCCCTGGCAAGGGCTCCAGCCACACTTCTGAAGTCACAGAAGACAATGGCAGGGGTTGGATGAAAGAACTGCCCACCATAACCAAAGATCACGTTCATGACCATCTGATGAACCTGAAAGTGTACAAGTTCATGGGACCCGATGGGATACACCCACAGGTGCTGAGGGAACTGGCAGATGAGGTTGCTAAACCGCTCTCTACTATATTCCAAAAGTTATGGCAGGGGGGCGGCCCCACTGACTGGAAAAGGGAAAACATAATCCTCATTTTCAAAAAAGGAAAGAAGGACGAACCGAGGAACTATAGACCAGTCAGTCTCACCTCTGTGCCTGATAAGATTGTGGAGCAAATCCTCCTGGGGGCACTGCTGAAGCAGAAGAATAACGAAGAGATGATTTGCTACAGTCAACATGGCTTCACCAAGGACAAAT
>NW_009728560.1:0-3635 GCF_000703405.1 Apaloderma vittatum
CCCTGACATTCTGTGATTCTGTGAGACACAGGTGTGCCTGAACCACCCACTGCTGAGGACATGCAGGTTAACTCCCCTTGGGCAGGCTGTGAAAAACAGGCTCAGTCATTTTCAGGGTTTGGCCAATCCTTCCAACACATTTTACAGGTATGTTTTGATGTTTCTCACTAGTTGTTTTGTATGCTCAGCTCTGTCCTGAGAAGTCTGAGTTTATTAGACATCCATTATAATTGACACATTGTTGCAGTAGGAGTGAATAGATGCATTAGACAGATGATCTTAATTGGCTTTAATCCAAAAGAATTAAAATAAAAAGACAGCTGAATTTCATTCACATTTTCAATTAGTAAAACTTCCTTTCATTATTATAATGCCTGCTGAAACAGCAGCCACATCAGGGTGACAAATCCCGTTATCATGCTTTCTGCAATTGTCTTCCAAAAAGGCGTCTATTGAAAACATTGTCTGAGCGTGTGTATAATGCTGACAATCAAGCTCTGCTCAGAAAGCTGGGGGAGGGTGTCTGGCTGTGATCTATACAGAAATGCATTTCTTTCCCGTGCTGCTGGTTCTTCAGTGCTGTGTGCTTGCGCTGGGGCAATGTGCTCTGACAGGCTATGCGTACTAACGATCAATCACTGAGCATTAGTGGAATTCTCATGCTTTCCACCTATTTCTGTTCCCTTGCTTTATTGAGTGTGATCCTCTGCAGGTGTTATTTGTTTGCCAGACTGTTACATAGCAAATGTGGAAATAATTTTTTTTTAGCGAGTAGATAACAGCTGAACTCATATTGCAGACAATGCTTTCACACTGAAGTACTAATTGAAAAGAATGTGAAAATAATTCTTTAGGTATTAGAGGAAGAAATAAACAGCTTCTTGGGGGTGGAAAGCAAACAAAGGGGCATTAGAGTGTTGTTTTTCTAAATCCTTTTTCAGCGGCTAAGCAACCTAATGCACTTGTAATGGCATCCCAGATTCTTAGCTTAGCCAACTCACCTAACTTAACCAGACAAAATATTATTTGTTGCATATGTGACACTGAAGAGATATGTGTGGATAACCAAGAAAATCAGTTCATCTGGGACTTATGTTATCCAGTTTCCTTTCATTGAGTTATATGCCAAGAGCCAAATGTATTGCCTGAGGGTTGTTTTCCTTTTATTTATTTAACTATTTACTTATTGAATTGTTCCAACTTACATAATTTCCTACATCATCTAAATTTTTACAGTCACGTTCTCTAATATCATCCTACCTGAAACTTTGCATATGGATCACAACCATCACACTAGAGGAAGATGATCAGTTTTCCACATGGGGAAGCTGGGATCCATTACTTTCAAACATTCTAACAAGATTTAGTCGGTCAATGCCAGAAGTCTAGTTAACAGACAGAAAACTTGGCACTCTGATGCCACAGGATTTCTGCAAGTGACAGCCCTTGCACACGAAGGGCTTTAACATGTCTACTAAAGTCTACTTAATCATTACATGAGGATCTCGAAACTCTAATCTTTTGCAACTGTCTCATGGAGTCTTCAGGATTTTGGATACCACTGCCTCTGCAATTTTGTCTGCCTAAAGTCAGCTAGACGGGATTTCATGGGTCGTACCTGTAGTTTCACTGTGCCATACCTGTACCAGTTTCAGTTACAGCATGATGCTTTATGAACAGGCAGAGAAAAATATATACATCGGTTTAAAGGAATTTTATTTTTCTATACTAGAAAGGTACCCTTACCCATGCTTCTAAAGCCCCAAAGGACAAGTGAGCTGACCATTTCTCTCCTGGGAGATGGCTTCAGTTGGAAGATGCTAAGTAAATGTAGTTATTGCCTGGAGAAATGAACTCCACATTATTTTCAAATTAATGCAGTTGATACTTTTTATTTCCCCAGATTTTTCAGTCTTCATGTCACGTGCCTACAAAAATCCAACATAACTGGGCCCTATCAGGCTGGGAGAGTTCCTCACTCCTGGCCCTACCATCTTTGTTTTCCACTCTTTCATCTGGCTGTCAGTCTCCAAAGGATTAATTAAGCATTAATTTAATATCTGTCAGCATTTCCGTTAAGTAAAACCAAGACAATTTTGCTCTTGGTCAGGTTTCTGGTAAGGAGGAAAATGTGTTTATTTTTTAATGACGCACTGGAGCTCCCGAAGTTGCTGTAAAACATTCTTTATAAAGTGTGAAATGTAAAAACAAAAGAATAAGCCAAAGCCTAAAACTAAAACCGCTAAGGAATAATGATGAAAAGGGAAGAACACAAACCATTTCTCATCCTTCCTACTAGAGATGCATTTTATAGCTAATGCATTTAATGAGTCAACATTGACGTATATTGCCTGAAAGCTCACTGAATTATTGAGTATCTGTGGTATGGATTATATGGAAAAAAGTAGTTTGAAATGGCTTTTTCCTCTGTGCAAATTTAATTTTATTTATATTCAGCTACAGTTATTTTCCAAGGTTGTTATTAGACAAGTTCATCTCTCCTGTATATTTTAAAGAGCTGCTGTGGTTTCGTAAAAAAATAGACTTTTTACAGAAGCTTTAGAAGCTCTGGGGTTTGAAAAACACCTGAGGAAAGCTTAACTGAAAGAAAGACAAAAGAATAAATCAACGACAATAGCATTTCTCTAAGACATATGTCTACTAATTTACCCTGAATAAAGTGTCTGCCATATATTGGGCTCTTTTTCAGGTGGATAAATATTGACTTGGTTAGATTTTTTTTTTACGTCCTCTAAATAAATAATAACAATCTGAATATTTTATTTTTTCCCCTGGGTAATAGGAGGGCACACTGCTGGTGAACAGAGATGAATAGCGAGCTGCTCCAGGCGCAGGTACAGTGCATCCTTCACTGAGGACCTGTTTATTAGAATTTCAACTTCCAGTCTTGGGTGGTAGCTTGATTTGGTAGAGATTACATAGAAGGTAGAAAGCTGTCTTGTTAACCATTTCCCAGACGATTATTTAACAGTGACTTGTCACTGTTCTTTAGTGCCCTGCAAACAGTTTTCCAAAAAGGATGTCTGCAGCTCATATGCAGAGATTTCCAATACCTCTGCTTTGCAGACGTTTCTCTGAAAACCTGGCCATGGATGACACATCAGCAGGAGCCATATTAGCAATATCATACTTGTCAAACACAGCTTTGAGAAATATTATTTATAGGGCTGGCTATTAAACAAATCCATTTGTTGAAAAACTTCCAGGCTTCGGAATGTGATTTTGGTCCACACTACAATGAAAATGGAACCTGTCAATTTTTTTCTTTTTTCTTTTTCTTTTTCCTTTTTTTTTTTTTTTCCAGAAGGATATAAAGATCCTGGGGACTAGCCAACAAATGGATTGTTAAAATGTACTCCTGGGATGTAGAAATGCCAGAACTCAGCCCGTGTTTCTTCTGACTCTGCAAAATATTTGATACAGAAAAAAAAAAAAAAAGGCAAACAAAATGCTCATGAAAAAACAGGCCATCAACACTTTTGCCACCAACTTCAGGTTTTAGCCACCTAGTAAGTGGTTGTCCATTTAGTCCAAACAGCTCACCTCCATACCCCTCGCTGAGCTTTTCCACTCTCTTGCTACCTGGCTAGTTAAACCTTTTATCTTCATTCCTG
>NW_009728560.1:3666-20959 GCF_000703405.1 Apaloderma vittatum
TCGTCTGGTACTTCTTAAACAAACCAGAGGTACTAAACAATGAGATTTGCTGCCTCAGCCAAACACATCCATCACCTTTCTTTTAACAATTCTATCTTTCTAGGGCTGTACACTCTAAGCTGCATGTGCCTCATGGTGGGCAAAGCAGAAGGCTCTTGTCCTTGGGTGCTCCCCTCAAAAATTGTAACATATATGTTAACATGGCTCTTATACTCCAGGAGGAACTGGTTTCACTGGACCACAGCCTAAATAAGTGTAATCTAGAGCCGAAAATCTGTATATATGTGATTACTCAGTCTCCATCTTTCAAACCTTTTTCTTGTCCTCTGCAGTCAATTCCTGAAAAGAAACTCATTTGCTTGCCTTTCTTACTCTTAAATCAGTGAAGCTGCCCTCATCTATCAAGTAAGTCTGTTGCACTTTGCAGAATAAAAGAATTATATTGTAAATTCCTTTCTAAAACATCTTTTCATTTGGAGAGTGATTAAACATTGCAAAGATATTCCCCATTCTGAGAGTATGACACAGTGGAGCCTTAACTCCTCTGGTCATTACCACAGTGCAAATAATGGGGAAGCAGCAGTAAAGACCCAGAGCTGCTGCTGGTGTAATAGCAAATTCATCTGCATAAAAAGTGCTAACAGAAAAGGCATAGCCACAGCACAAGTGAAATATTAAAACCCCAAACTTTCATTAGCAGGGTTTAATTTGTACTGTCTTGCCAGGCCTGCTGCACACGCTTCTGAGTTGTGTAAATAAATATCACTGTCCCTCTGCTGTAGCTGGGGACCTTGGTATAATTTAGAAATGAGCCTGCAGCCATGAGAAGCCCTGAGAAAAGAATCCCCTGTGCTCTGCTCCCTGACCCATGCTTTGAGCACCACAGCATGCTGCCACCCTGTAAAGCATGAAATGAGACTGGTAGACAGTCTGGCATTACTGTGTATGAAGCCAGATATCCTAGCTCAGGGCACAGTAAGATAAAACAAATCTCAAGAAATGGAGGAAAAAGCATACCAAGTAGGTGTCTATATCTTATATGCCATACTTAAAAATTCTTTCTCTCAGGAAGGTGTTAAAAGTTAATCCTTCAACAAAATGATCCCTTCAAAAGAGTTAGGAACAGCTTGTGCATGAGCTTGTGAGTGGAACACAGGGAGCCTCTTCACAATGGAGGAAGGAGCCACATCACTTTAAAACACATTCATGAGAAGCCATGTTCACTCCTGCAGCCTTCACAACCTTATTGCCAGTCAGGACATTAAGACTCATTACCCCAGTGACCAGAGGTCTCTCTTCAGTAGCAACACAGGGGCAAAAGTCAGGTGCACTGGATTCTATCATAAGGTAGGCAATAATTTCTAAATGCTCTGTAAACAGCACATATTTGATTTTCTAAAGTATTGAACTTTTCTAAAACAAATAATGATTGTTTCTGATTATCTCAATGCATTTGCTACTACACATAATTTTTTAAAAAACGGCACCAAATTAATTGCACTGCTTAAAAAACGAATGATGGGATGGCCTTTGCTATAGCAGGAAGTACAGGTATTAATTCTGTGTATACCACACCACCCAAAAATTCACTGTGTCTAGGACAGATAAAGATCCATATTTCAAGTATAAGTAGCAACAGGCAGCCCTTCTTGCATCTGTGCAATAAGGGGCTTATAACTTTAGCAAAAAAATAGTAGCTGCTACTAAGAGGCACCATAGCCCACCATCTGGCAAGGCTCTCTAGATCTTCCTACCCTAAAGTAGTTGCAATGGTGCTGCTTCCTGAAGACAGCAGGCATGACAAGTTATTAGTCAGAAGTGGATCAAATTGATTATTTATATAAATCATTGTATTAAATGCTGGAGTCATACTGAGTGAGGACAGACTGCATTTCTGCTTTTGCCTAGTTTTTGCTGTTACCAGGATTAATTTAGGCTAATGTTAAACCCTTTGCATTTCCCCTGGTTTCTTTATTGCCGATTGATAACAATTTACTGAAACATGTTTGGTTGCAATATTCTTTTTTTTCTAAAGAGCATGATGATGTTCTTTTATTAGCATAAGCACTCAAACTGTGTCCAATGTCTTAAAGCAATTTGTACAAATCATAATCACTTGAGAATTTTGTTCTGAAATTAATGCTTTAAGAGCATATTTTTGATTAAATCACTAATTTCAAGATTTCTACTTTAAATACTTCAACAGTATGCATTAGCAATCTTTGTTATCCATGGTATATAGTGCATGTGACACTCACGGAATCTCAGCACTGAAATGCAGTATAAGTATATACTATGTAGTATAAGTATTATACAAATGCAAAAATGAAGTCACACCTTTCTGTTTTGCTCTCTCCTTTGGCCAGGATGAGCCAGACAAAAGTCAGTGGAAGCTGTTTGGTTTCACTATAAGCCATGATGAAGACAGACACCAGTATTGAACAATACCTACCTGGTGCCTCCTATTTCACCCTCAGCAATGGGTGGTGTCCTTTTGGCCTCTGTTTCCCAAATTCAAGGAATGTGTTGTGAAATGCTGAGGGGCATCACAATCTGACTAAGCATTTTTTGGCTTGTTATTTGCAATTATCCCAACAGCTGTCAGCATTCCTCACATGGGGACTGCTCTGCAGCACAGTGGAAAGGCCTATAAGGATATTTCATTATCTCTCCACCTATAACACTCAGTTCTCCTGGGGAAATTAGAACTGTATGGGGGAAACATCTAGAGATGATGTTGTTTTTTCAGGTATGAGGACACCATGGATGTCAAATGAATACAAGTCACACAACAGTCAAGGCTGACGTGCTCTTAAAGGTGAGTTTTGTGGCCAATAGACCTAGGCAGAATAGACCTAAGACAACTATGATGCCTCCTTCCACTTTTCTGCTATGGGTTTTCCAGGTGTGCATCTCAGAGTTTGCATTTTGCCCATCAGAGCACATACTCATTTAGTACATGGATGGCAAAGGGCCAAGGGCAGAGTTAAAATTCTGCCTCTACAATCTGTGATCTCAAGAGATACATTTGAAACAACTCAAAGACCTCCAAAAGCACCCAAGAAAGCAGGAAATAAAAACTGTACAGCAGTAGTCATAAAAGACAGCATATGTGGTTTAACTGAATTTGTCTGGAGTCCAATTAAGCAATAAGACACGATAGGGTGTGCCGTATTACTGGGCCATTAATGCAAGTCTCTGGAGCACTATGAGGCACAAGGCCAAAGAGAGGAGCATTAATGGCCCGGTAATACATGCTTCGTCATATCCCATTGTTTTTAGGGTATGATAATGTTTGTCTTTCAAAAAGAAAGAACAAGAAGACATACTTGAAAAATTTGGACACCAAAATCAAAATTTTATGTGAGTGCTAAACAGAAAAAAAAGTGGGATGGAAGACTTTGTTGGCTACTTGGAGTTTCTGTTATGCTTCAGACATCTTACTGACGTTTAGGTAGGGATCATTTCCTAACCTCTGAGTTCACCTGGCTTTTGGGGGAAACAAATATAACACAGTGCTAAAATCCAGGTGGAAAATCAAAGGCAATTTATAATGATGATTTTTTAGTCAAAAATAGATGGAAATATGCTAAATAGAATTTTAAAAATATACTTTCTTAAATCACTATAGCCAGATAAGATATTAATAAGTGTTTTCAGATTGCTGGCTGAGAAAATGAAGGCATTGTTATTTTCTGTATGGAATACTGGGAAGACTGTAGAGGACTACTGGAAACCTCATGTTAAAGCAATAACCAAATAATCTGGTTAGTGTGACATCAAAACTCAGGCAAATTAATGGACCAGCAAATGAGGGGTTCAATCAATACAGTTTTAAATGATGATAATAAATAATTATGTCAATCAATATGGTTTCATGGAAAATACATCTTGTCAAATTCATTTAATCATGTTTTTGATGAAATTACTATATACGTTGATAAAAGTGGCTGCATTGACTTAATATATTTAGACTGAATGCACTTCAACTTAGTACCACAAGAATATTCTGATTAAAAATTAGCATCATACAACATCAATATTTCAAATACTAAATGGATTAAAACCTGACTATACGAAAGAATTCAGAAAAACACTGTGAATGGGCTTTTCTATCCAATTTAGAGGCATTACGGTGGGCACTCAAAGGTGGGGAGTGTGATGATATGGTTCAATATTTTTATAAATAAGTTGAGGGAAATAGTGGAAATTTTTTAGACAGGTGAATAAATACTGCTGAGGAGAATTAATAAACAAACTAGAGAATAAAACAAACTAGAACACTTGGTTAAACTGAAATAAATTGAACATCATGCACTTTAATAAAGCCAGATATACCTAAAACTTTCAGAGAATGCCCTGAACGCCTGCACTCTATCTTCCAGGTGTGCACAGAAACGTCTAAGCTGAGTGCCAAATGAAAAGACAAAATAGACAAATACTAAGGCCCCAAGGCAGTCTAATTTATTTTGCTTTTACTTGTAGTCCGTGATAAACCTGAACTTCCTGTCTGCCTTCCCACTACTTGCAAACAGGAGAGGGTGGTCACAGTTCCTGACACTCTGTGTGCTCATTTTGACCTCAATTCTTCTTTTTTTCCAGTATTGTCCTCCCCTTGCCTTCGTCAGTATGAAGGCAAGGACTGAAACTAAAAACGTGGGAATAGTGAGCACTGTTTTGCTGAGGGTAAAAGGGAAAAATGTGACCAAACCAAGGTCACCTCCTCTACTGCAAAGCTTTTATCTGACACTTGTTTTTCCTGTGAAAACCACAAATGGGCCCCTAGTATGACAACGTATCATCATGTGATGGTGTTTGAGCTAGTGTTAATGAAAAAGTCCTACACCCATGTTATAGCATCACTTTGGCTGGGGTAACAAGCTCACACCGAAGTCTGGGGAGGTGGCAGGGTTTGGAGTAACATGTTCAACAATCTTAAAACAATTAAATCCCCAATAAATGAATACTAAATCCTCAATATTTCCAGCCTTATAGAAAAAAGTCTGTTTTGAACTCAATCTCCAGTGTCTTCCTCCCCTAATCTAATCAAAGTCAATAGATTTTTGGCTAAAGCTTGTCTCTCTACATCACAACCTGAAAGCACAGGGGTATCAGTGGAGCTGCATCCCAGAGCTGTGTATCCTGTAACACAAGGACCAGATGAGACCTGGATGGTGGCTGTCACATGCGTTGGAGTCTGATGCCAACTGACTTTTGTCAGCTGATTCTGCTTCACATAGGATATAATGTGGTTTTCCAAAGGCTCTTTGATTTGATACTGCTTTTTGTTTAAGACAGGTGTAACAGGTAGGTTCTGATTCCTAAAATAGAGGAATTTTTCTTAGATTACTCACAGGTAGCTGTAAGAAAATCCATTTTAAAAAACATTTCTTACGGTCATGTTTAGAGAAATACTCTCACAACATGTATCTGTCTTTACTATTGGCTTTTAAAAGCATTTCATCATCAGCTCCCTTGTCTGCTCCCAGCAAGCCTTGGTTACTCTGGATTGCCACCTTTTAAGATCCAATTACCATCTCTCATTCTCATTGCAAGGTTTCACTCTTCAACAATGAAATCTGGAGAAGAGACTATGAAAATCCAAGGGTTGTCTTCAAAGACCTCGACATTATTTTGAGAATTTGTCACTGAAATAAGGGAAACAAGGTTTAGCCTTTTCTACTCTCTCAAGGAACAAAACAGATGGAAGAAGAGAAGAGAAATATCAATTCTTCATCACGTACTTACGATATTAAATAGATGTATATGTATGTGTATATATAGACACCCGTGCACATAAAAACATAGGCAATCTTCCTATGAAAATAACTGCCTAAACCTGTTAGCATACACCCACAGCCACATGTGCGTGTGAACATGCACACATTATATAACTTTGGTTATGTAGTTGAAATCACTACATGAAAATGTTCAATTCAGAACTGTTTCCATGGGAATATCGGGGCTTGCACATCATTGTGAAGAAACATCTGTCCTGATTTGGGATTTCACCAACGTACCTTAGCTTTACTTGCTTAATGTTGTTTGAGATTTTACAGTCAAAAGCCCTCAGGCAAATTAAACTAGCCATGTACACCCTTAGGGAAATGAGACTTTAGTTACATGCCTGATACCAATTCATGCCAACTAGAAGAACTTTATGATATTAATGGATGTCTATAATTAAAGAACTGTTAATTGAAGTGAGTCAACCAGACTACTGGAAATCTCATACTATTTTTTGAACCTGGCTTTCTAATGTAATTGTATTTCAAGATGCCTGAGAATTACTTAGCAATTACTTAGTGCAATTTTCTAAGGATTGAGCAGAGTTCTAGCCATCATCTTCTTTGATTTTGATGTTAGAATAGCAGCAGTTCAAATCCCAAGTAGAGTTGAGATTTCTCTCTTAAAAAACTCAGGTAAGCTCCTCACTTAAGTCCGTATCCTAAAATCTGCACATGATTATGTGCCATTTCCACTTTTGAAGGGCTTTCTAAATGCGGATACGGTTTTAAATATCTAATTCAGAAATAAGATATCCATTATCTTGTAACAGAATCCCATTAAGCACAAGTAAGTGCTATGAACATGTGAGCTGCTTGCATAAACTGCTGTGATGCACTATCAGCTATATCTGATGCTCACGGCATCAAAGGTCAGTGCTAAGGACCGCTCTTACTGTGAGCTGTGCACTTTTATGCTGTACCAAGAGCTCCCACTTGCTGGAATCAGGTGATTTTTTTTAATATTAAAAGCTCTGATTCTAACTAAAAGAATATTTCTAGCTCATACAGTGGCAAAAAGGCTGAAAATAACTCCCAAGAGCAACTTTAAAATCATCAAAAACCTGAGATAAAATAGGAGAAACCCCATTAAAATTCAGTTCCTGATGTACAAAGTATAGGACTGGCTGGTAGAGTTTGCTTACCTAAAGACACAGGCTAATAAATGTTGGATTCCACTGAAGTTTAGAAAACAGTAGATCAGCAGTTTGAGTACAAAGCCAAATAAATTCATAGCTCCACCAGTTTTCTGCTCAAAAGTGAAAAGGTTTATTGTTTTTTTTTTATTTTTATTTTTTTTTATTCCCAAGTGGGGAATGTTGCCTGGCGTTTTCTGCTATTTAAATACCTTATTGAAATGCAGGACTATATATGGCACCAGGTCAATACACACATAACAGCTAGGTGCCAGCCTACTTATCGTACTGCACCTAAACACGGACTTCCTTTCTTGAGATTTTCAGTTCTGTTTGGCTCACTGCACTTACCTGAGATACTCTGACACTGGCAGAGAAGAATAAGCACAGTGCTACCAGGGTGATACCTGTTCAGCTGAACTCTGAGATCCTCACTCGAATTCACAGAAAGGGTCAGCTACAGAGAGGGGCTTGGCAAGGGAACAGCAACATAAAACTGAGAGCATAATTCTGAGCTGTACTGTAAGCTTTCGGAATAAAGTGTGAAGAAGAATCTCCTCTGCCCAGCTCTCAAGATAATCAAGATAACGGACAGCTGCATTTTTAAGACTTAGTTAAGGCAATTCTCAAGCAATCTGTGTGAATTTAACACACAAAAATGATTTAACATGCTACGGACCAGATGCTGCACGAACAACGGCAATCAAATGATTCACACTTAGCAGACCTTACCTAGAAGTTAGTTTACAGCAGTTCTGAGTGACTGAAAGAGGACAGCAGATGTAATGTTTACAGTTTCAAGCACTGCACACCTGACTCACAGCATTTAGAAGGATTCAGTGACTTTAATCCATTTTTCATTTTGTTAGCCCCTTTCATTCATGATAGTTTTTACTTTTATATATTCATATGTGCAGGCATATATTCACACACCCCATACCCTTAGCAGTTTCATCAAGATCTGTTCCAGAAATTATTATTTTGTGCTTCATCTTAGCAGCACACGGGTAAAAAAAAAAAAATCTAAATGCAGAGAACTGAGAGTCAGGTTCTAACATAGTTTAGGTGCACTTGTATGAGGAAAAGACACAACCATGTGCCCAGTTGAAAGCTCTCATGATTATTCATTCAGACTCGTCAGCTGTAAGCCAAAAGAGCAATCTGGTGATTTTTATATATAATCATGTAGACTGTTCCTGGATCACATGGTAAATATGTATATATACAAATTGTTCATGTGCTTGTGCATTCTGGACACTGATTTAGTAACAAGGTGTGTTATCAAGGTATGTCCATTTTATGCACTGGCTACCTTCCAGATACTGCACTGACAGGTAGTAAATAAGTATTTATAATAATAATTAGCCAGAGTTTGAGGGAGCTAATGCATTTTCTACCTTGTCTAGGAAAGGACCGAATTAGGTAGAAAGAAGCCAATGAGCTGCCCTAATAAATAGGGGGAAGTGTAAATAAAAGAAACAGAAAGCAAAAAGGACAACAAAAGCGAGCTGATTTACATGAAACTTTCGGATTGACTTAATGTGCACAGCTCCCAAGGAAGTTTCAGGGCCAAATTCAGCAGTGACACAAGTGATGGTGTAAGTTAGATATGTGTCAATCACAAAAAGAGTGTCAACCAGGAGAACTGGCAACATGCTTTAGTAGCACTTTCATGGGGTGATTTGATGATGGATGGTTGTGTGATCTAAATTGTAATTTATGCACTGTGGCAACTGAAGTGGAGGTTGGCAGCACAGAGAGTAGATGACAGGGGTGAAAAAATAAAACAGGCTTTCACCTTTAGTGATAATATCCCTATCCTTCCAAAAAACACACTGGGGGTATTCCAGCCTGCTTTTACCAGGGATGAAAATAACCACCAGAGAGTCATTCATAGGTGCCAATTAGAAATAGTTTGCTGATTTGCTAAATGATCTTTGACATTTACTTCCTTTCCCTGATTGATTTCACCTGAATTGGCTCAATTGTATTTCAAGGGGGGGGTATCCAAATTTGAATTTTTAAATAAAATGCTATAAATCTTTCCTTTCCCATTTCACTGACTTCGTCACTAACATTGTGTGTGACTACCTGCCCACCACCTGAAGCCATCTTTTTAGTACATATTAAAGATCAAAACAACACAGACGGCAGCAGTTCTTTTGTTCTGCAAGGCTCTTGCTGTAAGAGGAATGACTCTGACACCACCTTATGCCAAACTGTTCTAGTTGACACAGGAAGAGATGAATAAGCCAGATCTGTCAGAGTTGAAGAGACAGAGAGCCACCAGTAATTCTCACTATTAGCGATCCTTTGCAGAGTTGCCAAAATTCTCCACTAAAGCTGCTTTTGCGGCAGAAAAAATGATTTTTCATATGAATCAACATTTTTGTTAAAGGAATATCTGTTTTTTCCCCTCAATTATTTGAAGTTTTCATTGAAAGACTGTATACTTCAATTTCTAAGGGGTTTTTTTTTTCTTTTTAAAATATCTCAGGCACAGTAAAAAACAGAATCAAAGCAGTTTTGATGCAGAAATTCTGCTGCGATACCTGATTCCTGGTCAGACAATTCATGACCTTATTGACCTGCACAAACTGACTTCCCTAATGAGATCAGGCTTTCCATGATGCACCGCGGCCAGAGCCATCCCTGGGCAGTTCTGCCATGGCTCCAGACAAAGAGAAGCTCTGGTGCATTGCATGGGCTGCTCAGAAAAGTCAAGACCTCAAAACAGATGAAGGGCTGAGCTATAACCATAGCACAAGACACTGGGATATTTCTGGGGTTTGAAATTGCATAGTTTAGCTCTCCACTGAAAAATTTTCTTCCACAAAAACCCTTCCATTTTTTAAACAGCCCTAAGACTTCAATTTTGATCCTAATTTCTACGCATTTTCTCCTCTGGACCTCACTCACAGGCTGGAAAACCTGAGGAGGCATTTGGGAGGACAAAGCAATTGTGGTGGAGGATGGAGAATTTGTCTTTTGTTTTCCATGGGCAAGAACAAAAGGAACAGCATCTTCTGCTTTGCAATATGGTTTTTAGCTGACTGTGATGTGATAGGTGTGCTAATGTTTTGGGGGATTTTATCATTTCAGTGCTGTGGTTTTAGTTTCTAGAAAAGGGTGCCTGGACTATCAGACTGAAGCTTTTCTTATGCTGTATTTAAATCCATAATAAATAACATTTAAACATTAATGTCGCTGCTAAATTGAGCCTTAACTTAGGAAAGCTGTTTCTTAAATCAGTCTTTTGCAATGCACAAGTGTACATGAAAGAGTTTGCTCTCACTACCACTCCTGTAAGCTCAGATAAATCACCTAATTGAACACACAAAATTTGTGATTGAGAAATCAAGGTGAAAACATAGAGAGTTTATTAAAATAAGAAAATAAAGACTAAAAATTAATAAAATTAGTCAGGAGCAATCTGACAACATACAGAGATTGTTTTTAAAATATTTTAAAAAATAGAAGCATTTTACATTAATACGCTTTTAGCACAGTAATATATATACTAATACGCTTTTAGCACAGTAATAGCATGAGTCTCCTTATATACTTTATGAAAATTAAAATTAAAAAAAATGGTATGCACATATCTAAAGTATTTTTCATGTGAGGATGGAAGAGGCTTGGCGTATTTTATGATCTGTTTACAGAGAACTAATCAGCAGCAACATCCAAGGTGAAGGTGGCTGATTATTAAATGCCATCAATGGCCTGCAAGACTTTGTGACAGTGAGCAAAGGTCTTAGCTATCCTCACCAACTTTGGGCAACCAAATTATAGCCCAAAAGTGATACCTGCAGGCCAGAAACACTCAGTCTTTCTCAATGTCCGGGTAGAAGATCCTGCTCTTCTCATTTTGAGTATTTAATATGCAAAATTCCTTCAAACCATCATTCTGAATTTTCATCTTTGACATACGTTCAGCAAATAGAAAAAATTAAAAAGTAATGAGGAGAGTTCCCAACTGCTTTGAGAAGATTCCACATATGTGCTAATTAGCGATTCTGTCTGAAAATATTCCCTGAAAGCTGTATGGGTAGTGCAGCCTGGGATAAATAATGCAAATGCCCCATGGCACTGTCACAAACACCACAATCAGTGCTGTTTGCGATTTCAGTGAGACTCTCCAAGTTCTGCACCTGAGACTAAAATATTAATGAAGCAAAACTGTAGTAAACAAACCCCCAGTCCCACTCCCCCACCCACAGCCGGCACACACACGCTCGAGCACCTCGCATCCTCTTGCTTTCCTGGCACAGGATAAAAAGTATTTTAGGAAGATGAGAGTTGACTTCTGAAGGTTTCCTTTGTACATAAAACTAGCCCTTCCCCCAATTACTACAGCAAGCATCTCTTCGTCACTGGACTAGCACCTACACAGATCTTTGATGTTAGAAATGGAAGGAGCACTGCTACACGTTGATAATAAAACCAGCAGGATCTCTGCAACGTGGACTCACCGACAAGCATGGATGAAAAGAAAGCCAAGCAAACCTGTGGTTTGCATCCATTTCCCATCCTTCCCTAGCACACATCAGTCCATACAGCCAGAGAACTAGCAGGGCGTTGCTATTGTAGGCAACAGGCAAAACCCGAGCATGCCAACAGGAAGGTCTGCTATGCCTTGAGACCTGACCCAGGGAGCGGACTAGTAACCCGGAAGGTCCCCAGCTCAGCTGCTTGTGTCTGTAATGCCACGCTGTATGTTCAGGCTGCCCACAAAGACTGTCTGCACTTCACAGAATTATAGAACATATATGAATTATAGATTCATTCAGATTGGAAAAAAATTTAAGATCATCGAGTCTAATCATTACCCTTAGTCCACCGCTGAACCATGTCGCTAATCACCACATCTACATGTCTTTTCAATACCTCCAGGGATGGTGACTCACCCACTTCCCTGGACAGCCTGTTCCAATGCTTGACAACTCTTTTGGTGAAGAAATGTTTCCTAATATCCAATCTAAACCTCCTCTGGCACACAGACAATGCAACAGATGATTTGCCACAGACATGGCAGGGCATGCCAAGGTACAGCTCTCTGGTCTCATAAAGAGCAGTAAAGATATAAAGATACCTCTGGCATACTCTCCCCTTGGACAAGCAGGCAAATCTCCAGGTCAGAATTTTCTTTTACTATGAGCTTTCATTTACCAAAAACTCCAAACCCATCCTGAAAAATGGTACTGGTCTCTAGAAATACAAATTCCACTGACTTTCAGTGCAAATCAGAAAGGTGCCTAAGAAGTACTATCTAGCTATCTAGCTGCCTGGTGAGCTGCCACTGACTTCTAAGAAGGTTAAGTCTTCAATCTACTTAGATGATTTGGAAAATATCTCTCAGTTAAGTGCCTTAGCCACTTCTGAAGTAGGAACCGAGATTTCAAAGTTGGAGAGAGGCTTTAGAGAACTACATGTGGCATTCTCCCGGACACACAGATGCACCTCTGGAATTTTGCTCTCCTACAAATACAGCTTCTCTGCTAACTGCATCCCAGTCATTTCAGGTGCGTGGCCAGAGCAAAATACAGAGCGGATTTCAACCCGTAATAACTGGATCAAAGGTTTGCACAGTAAGTCAAGGTGCAGCTGTAGTGCATGACAGCAGTGCTCTAACTATTGGACAACTATTGTCCAAATTATAAATACCCATTAACCTGTCCGCTCCTATTTTAGTCTACAGTCTCATACTGCAAATTGTTCCTTTTGAGATCATAGGGACTGCACATTCTTGAAGCCTCTTTTACAAAACTACAGCCCTGCTGTTTAGCCCTGTGTTAGAATATCTGCTCACATTCTCTAGCACAATTCAGTGTCAGAAACTAGTCTGTAAATGTCAGTCCATGAACGGCATCCTCTGAAGCCAGTGGAAAAAAATAACTCTTGCTAGTTTGATAAATAAGTGGTAAATAGCACAGTTAAGGGAGTTTCTAGCTGTAGAGAAATCTATTCAGAAGTTGAAGATTTGATACAGAGCTCTCAGCTACCCCAGACTACACTCTGAGTCGGTCCTCAGACCTTGTTTTGGCCATGAAATTTGTAAGCTCTGGTCTGCAGCACAGTTGTGGGTATTTTCCTATGTATACACAAAAATCCTTCCCACACCGCCTGTCCTCAAGCAGCAGCTGCCCAGCTGGAGCTTGAGGATTCTGGGGCGCTCATCAGATTGAAAAAAATGTCATATTTCCTTATTACTGCTATTTTTCTCCATAAATCTGGAAGCAGCATCCGTGGTTATGTTCATCTACCCCAAGAGCTTTAGTGCCAGAAGTGTTGCCTATCCTCCAGTACCTATTTTAGGAACACTTGAAATTCCCCTCAAAAAAAATAAAGCGTGGCCTAGAGTAGCCCACCACAATGACAAATGAAATTGTACAGCGGCTTGAGAAGTGCTAATGAAGCCTATGCTTGGCAGGCTGTTATCACCTGCCATCAGCCTTCCTACCACTGCCTCCGTACCCACTTTTCCCTCTCCCTCAAGCACCTCCTGGATGCCTCCCAGCCCAAACCATGACTGCAAAATATCCCTGTTGTATAACTGGCTTCTTAACCTCATTTAAATTCTTCCTTCAAGCTACCTCCACCATGATGCCCTCAAATTACCACCATCTTTTAATGAGAAGGATGCTACACATACCCATTTTATCGTTATTGTATTCTCTCAGCCCAGCTGCCTTCCACCCGGTAGCCCCTGCCTGTTATGCAGATTGCAAGCTCTCTGGGGTGCCAACTGCTCTCTTCCTTGCATGTCTTCACAGTGCGTACCATGAAGGAGTCCTGATCCTGGATTGGGTTCCCATAATGCAAACAACGAGATAAAAGAATAATTTGTTAGCCTGGATTGCAAATCTTCTTCTGCAAGACAAAATAGAGCAATTTCCCCAGGCTGTCAGAGGCACTTTCATGTGTCAGTATCGTAGCTCTCTGCTGGTGATGACAATGGAGCATCCAATTTCCAGTCACAAGAGGGAATGTTTGCTCTGCTGATGTGAGCTCTGCATGTTGCTGCTCTACATCTAACCATGCCACGTAGAACCAAACAGCTTGCAGGGAAGCAATGAGTTGTTTGGAAGACAGCTTTCTGTGGGATATTTTTACTGTGGGGTGAACCAGGGGGAGCAGCCTTTGGTGGCATTTTTTCCTGCACATGATCCCTTTCCTTTCAAGGAATGTGATACTTGGCTTGTGTTTTGATTTTCTACCTCATAATTATTAAGGGAGAGGCTGTACAAAGTTTGTTTGCCTGAATCTATTATTAATTACAAATTTGCACTCTGGGTTACACACACTGAAGTGAAATCACCACTGCAGGTCTGACTGCGAAGCAGGCAATTTATATCTGCACTCAAAATTCATACAAAGAATATTATATTATCAGTATATATGTGATCTATCTTCCACCTGTCTAGAGCAGTCTCAAAAATACTGAATTGCTGTATCTTTTTTTTTTTTTTTCTCATTCCTTGGGTAATTGAATCCAACTATTAGCAGCCAGGTACTAAAGTTTTTGTCCCATAAGGATTTCACTTCTTGGTACAAAAAAGGTCAGCTCAGTCAGTAAGAAACATTGATCTATTCTGTCAGCACCTTGCATCAGTGGTTTCAAATACTCCAGGGTCTGACCATAAATACATTTTCAAATAGGATGTAACCAATGGCATCTCCTTCTTCTGCAGAAAAATATTACACTCTCCACTCAGCAAACATAGGATAAAGATGTACTTATCTATTGCAAGACAAGTTATATCTACATAATGTTTTACAAATAATTTATACTTCATTTAAGGTTCCACTCATGCTAATTTGACATGCTGTGTACTCTATCATATTTAATTGAAAATACAAAACTCAAGCATCAGCAACTTCAAAATAAAATTCTGATTTTCTCTTTCACATAATGCATTCTAAGTGTCCTTTCCCACTTCCGACCAGTACATGATTATTACACCAGCTATCCAAACCTATAAATAAAAATTGCTGCTTCATCTTCTATGTTAAGATACTTGAAATGAAAAAAAGGGTTGACATTTTCTTACTGTTTAAAAACATGTCATTATCCTGATCTGAGCAATCTAGCTAAATTCCTCAGTAAAACAATAGTTAAACAAGTAATTGATTTAGCTTTGCAAAGGAAAATAATACTGCTTTGTCTACCGTGAAAAAAACACTTTGGGCAACTCTGAAAAATGACATGAAAATGGAAGTGGTTCAGATGCCACCATCTCAAGTATCTCTTCGTTGATACCTCTGAGACACTACACAATTGACATCTGTGAGGCAGATGATTCCACCTGCCTTATTATTTTGTCCCAACTTTTCACATAAAAACCTCCCTGTCAGGACTGCACTGAAATCAATAACAGTTGCCCCATCAAATCAAAATCTTTAGGTCATTTTACACCTATTAACCAGGATGTGGTCATTACATTGCTTATTTTAAAAACCAAATTGATTAGGGATATTTGAGCCTTTGTTATTGTATAATCCATCAACTGTGCCTGTACTGTTTCCTTAGTCTCTAATGTGAGTGGCCTTGGTGGATTTCTCTGTATATTCTCTTTTTTATACAGAGGAACCCACAGGTTACATTACAGTATTTCTAGTCTGTAAGAGTCTTGCTTGGACAAAATTTCATTTCATTATTCCACACAATGCTTTAACTATGTGCTCCGGTTTCAAATGCTGGTTCCTCCCTGGCTCCTGGTACTTCAGTGAACATTCGACCTTTTAAGTTGATGAGTGCCATATAGAGATTATACCACACATCTTCTGATTCAGTTTAAATTTAAATTTTTAAATTTTCAATTAAATTTTTAAAAATAGCAAATGGATCAGTCATTGATTTAACATTTGCCAGATATGCAGGGCACATCTGCACACCTTGCTCAAGGTGGGCTGGATAAGCTGTTGCAAAAGAAGGTGCAGCCGCCTAAAAAACTTGTGCAGCTCATTTTGCTGTGGCTTCACCCCGCTTCTTACACCTGCATACTGCAGTCTTCAGTTGTTCCCAGTTTGAACGACTCCTCACTGACTGCTCATTAGACCAATTTTGTATCCGAAAGATTGCAAAGGCACTGCTGGCCTCTCCCTTCCATTCCCCCAGAACTCTCACCGGTATATGAATCATAGAATGAATCATAGAATGGCCTAGACTGGAAGGGACCTTAGAGGTCGTTTAATCCAGCCTCCCTAATGGGCAGGGAATATGTTTGTTTAGAATCACAGAATCATAGACTGGTTTGGTTTAGAAGGGACTTTAAAGATCCTCTAGTTCCAACTATCCCGTCATGAGCAGGGACACCTCCCACTAGACCAGATTTTTGAAAATTAGGCTAAAATTAGGCTAAAACTCAAAGAAAACAAGCCCTGCTAGACATGCTGCAGAGCACAATACCATGGCATAGAATATGGCACCATCAAAAGTGGACGTAAGGTAAAACTGTGTGGCTCAGATGCTGCCCTGGGTCCCCACATCTGCTCGTCAGCTTGGCAGTGATGTGGTTTGTGAGTAAGAATCTCAGACGTAACCTCTTGGACCAGTCTTGCATCCCCACTGCAGCTGTGGCAAGCCAGGACCAGACCTGTTTATCACCTAGAGGGTTGCCAGGGCTGCTCTCGGTGTTCCCAGCTCCTTGACTAGTGAGAAGACACTCTGTAAAGGGCTCCATCTTTCCTCCTGTGCCACCTCAGCTGCATAAGACCATAAGACCAGGATGATGCTGTTTGACAGATTCCATCCTCTTGCTCAGCCCTCCCGCTCACTGCCGGCTCCAGCAAAGGGAATAAGCAAAGGAACATGTCAGTGAGCACCACAGGGACAGCAAGCTCCCCAGGGGAGTGCCCAGAGTTTGTGAGTAGCCTTTGGCTGGGTAGGAAAAAAAAAAAAAGCAGAGGGAGAAACTATTTCTCAGGGCTGCAATTACTCACGGGAGGTGCTGAAATGAGATGATGAATGTTAATGCTTAGACTAGCTGGGAAATAGCAACCTCTCAGTGTAAATGTGGGGCTATTAAAGAGGGAACTCACCCTTTGGGGACTGCAGCAGGGGAGGCGGGGAAGAAGAAAGGCAGGAGAACTTTCAAAGCGGGAGGTTGAGCTGTGGCCTGTATTTTCTTCTCTACCCACACTGCAGTGCTTATTTGCTGCTGGGGCTTATTAATTTTTCACTTATGCCACGCTAAAAATAGTTAATTATTGAAAATGCATATCTGTCTGATGGTGAAAGGCTGTTTCTTTCAAACAGGTGACTGGTTCAGATAACCCCAAAAGGCACTTCTGGGTCTTCTAGACCCTTGATCAAAATTTCTTTTTTAATTTGAAAAGAACAGAGGTGATTAAAACTGAAAATAATGG
>NW_009728561.1:0-239 GCF_000703405.1 Apaloderma vittatum
GTGGGTCCTCAGTGCCTCGCTGACTCCCTTTTTCCCCCCCTCTCCTCATCCTGGCGCAGTGCACCTCTCGTCTCCCTGCTTCGCCCCGGTCCCAACCCGGGCTCCTGCTGCCGCCTCTGGAAATATGTCCGAGGGAGTGGATCTGATCGACATCTACGCCGACGAGGAGTTCAACCAGGTGAGCGACACAGCCGGCTGCAGATCCCCTTTTTTTTTTGGTGGGGGGAGCAGCGGGGTAG
>NW_009728561.1:273-3227 GCF_000703405.1 Apaloderma vittatum
CATCCAGCGGAGGTAGAAGATGTGACTTAGAGACGTGCCGGAGAGACCCCGTGGGGAACAGAGGGCTGGGACAGTTCCTACATCCTTTTATTTTAGGCTGGGAATGATGTTTTTTTTCTGTGGATTTCACCAGAGGTTCGACAGTGGAGTCTGGGAGAGGGAGGCAGGGTTTGGACCAGAATGTTTGTCAGCAGGGATGGAAGGGGAGAGTTGCAGCTTGGTTGGAGACATGAGAAATCCAAGAGGGCAGAGAAAGCTGGGGGGGGAAAGATGTAGCTGTTGGAGCAGCAGATTTTTAGAGAGTTCAGGGATCCGGGAGAACAAGTGGGAGTGCAAATGGTCAAAGATTAAAAACAGCCTTGGAAAGCCTGCGGAGGAAAGTTGGTCTGTGCCGGAGGGTGAGAGAGAACCTCGGAGAAGGGCCAGGTCCAAGCTGTGCCAAAATAACGGGAACCTCGCTAGAAAGGTGAGTTGCAAAGCAAACATTTGGGCGCTGCTGTAGCAGCTCTGCTCGGCCGCCTTCTACCTCCGAAATACCGATTCCTGCATCCCTTGTGGAAAAATTCCCAGAATAAACCCGATTCCCCGTGTATTAAACAGTCTAGTGCTGTGCTGGGACCCTTAGGAGTGGGCTCTGTACGGTTTTGTGCAATCGGTTTTTAACAGAATCGGAGATATCGGCGCGTACCTGGCCTTGGGAGAGCTGGAATAGCTGCGGGAGGAAAGGTGGAAGGTGCAGGTTAAAGAAAACGGGTGGAAGTCGCTGGGCTGGAGTTTAGAAGAATAACCAGAAAACATAATTTATGGTGATTGCTCCAAATGCCAACGGGAAGTGGCGAAAGCGGACGTGGTAATTGCTGTCTGGTTGGAGTCGAAAACTTCACAAAGTCTCCAAAGAGGCCACAGATGAACGACAGACGAGCGTTAGGACTTCACGGGAGGTCTCTGCGGGGACGGGGCCCGTGTCTGTGGGTGGGCTTTCCCCTTGAAGGCTCGGCCCTCCGGAGCGGGAAGGGCGATGAAAAAGAACGACTCGAGTTGACGTGGGAATGTCTGGGTCTGGTGGTGTAGCCCTGGTCAAGTCTTGGGGATCTCTGGGAGTAAAGAAGCGAAGCGGCGTGGAGAAAACGACGCACCGAGCCCGGCGGGAAACGATGCGGAAAGATTGAACCGGCGGGTTCGGGCGACGGCGCGCAAAAAGATCTTTGACACGGCCGAGGCTTCTTAAAGCTGGAAGTGATTATCGAGGCCGCCGACTCCAGCTCGCCTCGGGCTGCGCGGCGGCGGGAAGAAACCCCGAGTTAATCCGTGGCGAGGCGGGATCGAAGCCCGGCGGGAAGGTGCCTGGTTCCAAATCCCGTGGCACACCTGGTGACCGCCAGCGCCTGGCTTCATCCCCGTGTCGGGGTTTGAGCGGCAGAGTGGGCTGCGAGCGTTTCTGCGCTACCTTCCCGTCAGGCTGCTGGTTTTTAAAGGAGAGCAATTCTGAGATCTACTTAAATGAAAACTCTCCAAGCTGCAGCATCCCTTAACGGAAGGCTTTGGAGTGATTTCTGCTCCTGTTTGGTTTTTTTCTGGTTGTTGTTGTTTGCGACTTTCTGAAACTTTCAGGCTGAAATCTTCCAGCCTTGGGCCGTGTCCAGAGGCGCTTGGTTGGGGGTAAGCACGTGGGAGGTGGATTAAATAAACGGTTGAGCTGTTTTGAGAACGAGCACAGAAATACCGCTTCCCCGTTGAAGTTCTGGGCGAGTTTTTTGTGTTTTTTTTTTCATCAGCTCTGCAGCTGAACTTAGCCAGATGTAAAATGTTACAACCCGCCTTACAAAGAAGAGTCTGGAGGGAAATAGTTTGATTTTTTTAATTTTTTTTTTTAATATTCCTGCCAACCTTTGATCCCCTGAGCTCACAAAGGGCCGTGGTTTATATGTCAGAGCAGGAGATTGAACCACCTTGCGTTATCTCTGCCAGAAAATGTTGTCCGAACCGCCTTTGAAGTCCTGGAATTAAAAATCGAGGAGCGGAGCCTCTGTGTTTAGTTCTGTGGTGGTTTTTGGTTTTTTTTCATGCTGCGTAGGACCCACGGGACGGAGACTTTTAACGTAGTAATTTTGCAGCGCGAAAACGCCGCTCCCGGCGCGCGCCGGATCCGGGCGAGCAATTAGTCTGAAGATCCGTAGTAAACACAGCCCTCGCTGTACACTCCAAATTAAATATAGCCCGGAACAGAGTGGGAATTGGAAGGCAGATCTAGGACACTTGAGTTCACAGCTCAGAAGCTTCCTCATTGCTGGGAAAGGCTTGAGCTGCCGGCAAGACATGGAGCTCTTCCTCTAAAGAGGGCCCAAAAAACACGGTTCAGGTGGCAAAGGAGACGTCGATCTCGTCGTTGAGGTTCTCAGTGGCTCCTGGGGTCCCTTTCCAAGCTGCGGTTTCACCTCCAGGGTCTTCCTGGCCTTGTCTTCCCCTTTCGCAGGACTCTGAGTTCAGTAATGCTGATCAGATGGACCTGTACGACGACGTGTTGGCAGCCAGCTCGCAGCCCCCCGAAAGCCGCACCGGCAGCTCGGAGCCTCCCCCGGAGATCCGCCAGGAGCCGTCCCCCAAACCCAACAGCAAACCTCCCGCCATCCTGTACACGTACAGCGGGCTGCGGAACAAGAGAGCCGCCGTCTACGTGGGCAGCTTCTCCTGGGTGAGTGGGATTGCCACCTGGGTCTCCAAACCCACCCCTGCGGGCAGGTCGAGGTGTCCCACAGTGCGCACACGGGTGAGCGTCCTCCGGGGAACCCCCACAACGGGCAGCAGGGCTCTTTGGGGTTACCCTTTCTACTCAATCCATGCTGACCCAGCATCTCAAGCTGGGTTTGCGCTTGAAATCCTCAGGGAAAAGGGATTCATAGCCCTGAGGGGCTTCAAATCCGGGCTGGGGGGAGCGACCGGCGGCTGTAGTGCCC
>NW_009728561.1:3312-3521 GCF_000703405.1 Apaloderma vittatum
GTCCAGAGATTAAGAGGCCTCTGGGGACTGTTTGAGACTCGAGGTTGAATTTTTTTTTTTTTTAAACTTCCCCATCGGGCCTCTGGGGGTATCTGGATTCAAATGCCCTGAGCCCGAGTTAGCTGGGGAGGGCGCGGGCATCCTGCGAAGGGCTGTGTGAGCTCACGCCAGCTTCTCCTCTCTTCTTTTCCCTCTCAGTGGACGACCGA
>NW_009728562.1:0-840 GCF_000703405.1 Apaloderma vittatum
CCGGCCCCTGATCAAGCGTGCCGACATCCCCCCAGCTGAGATGCCAGTGGGGCGGGATGGGAAACTGAGGCACAAGGCAGGGAGGGACACAGTCACGCAGGGGGCTGGCAGCGGAGCCAAGAGGAGATTCTGTCCTTGATTTATTTCCCTTTAAAGTGACTTTTTCCCTTTGCAATGCTGGCATGGCTGTTCCCATCAGACGGGGGGAGCGGCCCCCCCTTTGAAGCCCCACAGAGAGCCCTGACCTCGAGGGCTTCCCTCGACGAGAGCCCACCCTTCCTTCCCACACCGGACACAGAGGTATGAATCACCATCATCATCACCTCCTGCATCCTTATGGGGAAAGCACCTCTCGGGTGCACGAGCCCCCCAGCACAGAGGAAGGCCTGGAGGAGCGGGGGCTGCAGGATGTGTACGAGAGAAGGGGGGGGAACTGTTAGTAAGGAGATGATTAAAAATATCCACCCTATTTCTGGCCAGCACTGGGCTGGGATCTGGGAAGAGCTGTTGGCAAAAGGGAGTCGTGCCGGAGTTGCTCCCAGCCCTGTTCTTTCCGTGCCGGTCACCTTTCTCCTGCCAACACATGGACAGGAAAGCCTTGGGAGGGAGGACAGACGGACTGGGACCATGGGGGTCATGGGACGGTGGCGGGGAGGACCGGAGGATGACCCTGCCCAGCCCATCACCCTGCACCCTGGCAAAGTAGCTCATCTCCAGCCCCCTTCCTATTGCTTCGTTATTTTATATACATATATTTTTAAAGCACTCGGAGACGTTGGGGCTCCGTAGAGGATGACGCAGGCCCCAGGGAGCTGCGACAAAGCTCCGGCGGGCGATAAC
>NW_009728562.1:907-1258 GCF_000703405.1 Apaloderma vittatum
GGAGCACCCGAAGGACACCTGCGTCTCCCGCCAGCGCAGCTCCTTTCCCAGCATCCCAGCTGGGTGCTGGGGCATGGCCACAGCCACCTCGGTCCCACTGGGCAGTGCCTCAGCCCAGGGATGCTGCTGGAGGGAACCTGTCCCCCAGCTCCGGTGCCATCCCAGTCACTGGGTCCCCCCAACTCATCACACCAGCGTCCCACAGCCCCACTGCCTGCAGCCACCATGGGGCACCTGGTGCCAAGGATATGGGTACCAGCCCTGCTTCCCCACACAAGAGAAGGGGCTGGAGAAGCCGAGAAGCGCCGCTGCTGCCCCACGTCTCACAGCCCCCCAGCTTCGCGGAGGGCA
>NW_009728562.1:1359-1665 GCF_000703405.1 Apaloderma vittatum
AGCAGCATCCCTTCCCAATCGCGGTGTGCTCGGATCTGGCACACCGCTGGCATTTCTTCTCCATGTGCCAACATGAACCAGCCCTTCTCCCACCACAAATCCCCTCTCTGGGCAGAGAAGGACGCCAGCCCAGGCAGGAGGGAGAAGGATGCTACAACAGTGCTTGGGTGACACTCCCAGATCCCCCGGGCGCAGTTATGGACCTCCAGCTCCACCAAACCAAGGCCAGTAAACCCAGCCCCAAACCAGCCCCCACCTCACAGCACAGCAGGCCTAACCACGCTTATCCGGAATTAATCCCGCTCT
>NW_009728562.1:1733-2026 GCF_000703405.1 Apaloderma vittatum
CCACTGCAGCATCCCCTCACCATGGCTGTGAGGAGGAGATACACCGAGCCAAGACAAGGGACACATTCCTGGGTGGGAAATGGGCAAAGTGCTTCCCCCTCCCCAAACCCCTCCAAAATGGCCTTTCAGAGAGGGAAGTAGCAGGGAGGAACCGCTTGCTCCTTTCCAGCCTGGACTTGTCCCCAGCCTCTTCATACCAGCCATTTTTCCTGCCAGCAGCTCACCTTGCCTGCGCAACGTTTGCCGTCAGCCCCCCTCGGGGTCTGCGGGACCCGAGTCGTGGTGCTAACCAG
>NW_009728562.1:2141-2373 GCF_000703405.1 Apaloderma vittatum
CCTTCTCCAGTGAGGCAGACACGAGGCTCCTCATGCCTGTCACCCTCCAGACACGTGTCCCTGAGCTGGGATGCATCTGGCAGTACCCAGGGTGACAATGGTGGCACCTAATGCACCGCGCTGGCAATTTTTGTTCTGCTCCTCCAGGTCTGCAAACCCAAGCCCTGCCCCATCGCGCCCTCTCAGCATCCTCATGGCAGGAGCTCAGGACCCCTCTGCCAATGTGCACCCA
>NW_009728563.1:0-1704 GCF_000703405.1 Apaloderma vittatum
CGGCCGGCACGCACGGCGTTGGTGTGGTGCGGCCCGTGGTCTGTGCCGCCGGGGTCTGCTACCTGCGTGTGACAGGCCCTGGCCTTGGATCGAGTGCGCCTGGGCTGTGTTTTCCGTAGGCCCTCCCGTTTCCTCAACAAACGGGCGTGGGAGGGGGCAAGATTTAGTTCAGCTGCCCCCAGGACGTGGGTATTTCCCCGCGCTCTGTTCAGCTGTGACTCCGCAAGAAATAACCTGGGGTGTCTTGCCCACTGTTCAATCCACGGTTGGCAACGGGGGCTGAAAAAGAATGAAGCGACGCGGCCTGGTCCCCCTCAGGTCAGAGGTCTGGCGGTGTCTCTGCAGAAAGCTGACCAAAGGGTGGTGCCAGGTCACTCCAATCCAATGCAAAGCTCGTGTCCACATGCCCATTCAACAGCTTCAATCATGTTAAATGTATTGCATCTCAAACTTCAGCTTTTAACCTTGATCTTCACACATTCTTACTGGAGCTGTATGTTTGTCTCTCGTACAGTTAAGATTTAGTGTAACCGAAGAACCAACTTGAACACCAAAATCTGTCTTACCAGTGGAAATAAGCTGTAGCTTCTGAAAAATTAGCTCAGTCAGTTGAGCGTAGCGCTAACAACGCTAAGGTCGTGGGTTCGATTCCCGTTTGGTCCCCATGTGTTGCCTTATCTAGTCGAGAGGTGGCGTCCCTGGCGGCAGGGAGGCTGGATTAAATGATCTCTAAGGTCCCTGCCAGCTTAGGCCATTCTATGATTCTCTAAAGTTATATGCCCAAATATTTATAGTTTTTGTCTAATGTTAAAAATTAACAAAAAGTATCAAGTGCTTGTTTTGTTTGGTTAATAATCTTGGCTAAGAACTCCTGTGGTGAGTGCAGATGCAATTAATAGAGTGGAATTAGTTTTCAGAGCTTTCCATCCTGCATGCTCCAAACGGACAACATGAGTTTATCAGTCCTACCTGAAAACCTTGCATCCATCCAGATAGACCGAGAAACATGTTTATATCTTGATAAATTTAAAATCAGAGTCTACTTCAGGAGCACTTTTTTAGCGGATTTCAAGGAAGGTTTTGGGTTTTACTCCGAGATTAACAGCAGAGGGAGTCCTAGTTCTACAAAAGAGTATTTGTTGCTCGGGCCATAAAACAGAAACCTAAAATTGTGTGGGTTTGTTTTGTTTTGGTTTTTTTTGCTATGCAGTATGTTCTCACAGATGAAGTTTTAATCTATATCGTACATCTCTGTTGCTGTAAATTCATGCTCCATTATACCACCATATGCTTTGCCTTAGTCAGAGAAAGCTGCTGTAATCCTAATACTTCATCTAGCTTTATAGATGAGTTTGATTGCATATTGTTTGCTCACACGCTTAAAGGTTTTGTCTCAATAAGTTGTTTTAAATGAGTTTATTAGCACTGAGCTGGCAGTTGATGGATTTTTATGTTTGAAGAAGGTATTGTAGTTGTTGTCAGTTACAATATGGGATTCAGGAAACAAAAAAGGAAAGTTTGATTCATGAAAAAAATCTGGAGGCACGCACCACAGTGCTTTAGATTGTATTTCATTTTTGGCTAGTTATGTGTCTAGTTTCTTTTTCATCTGCTCAGAGGTATGTATCACTGCCTCTGCAAACTGGGCGATTCTAAATGTGAAAACATGAAAGAATTAGATACAAGTTGTTCAGTACTGGTTGA
>NW_009728564.1:0-223 GCF_000703405.1 Apaloderma vittatum
CACCTCAGGGGGCCGCTTCCAGACAAAACCAGGGCAGCACCAGGAACCTGAAGAAGCAGTTCGGGAGCCTTCAGCTTCATCATCCTGGCACCAACACGTTCATTTCTGGCCGCAGCAACCCCTGGAAGCACCACCTCTCCCCGTGAGAGCAGCGCTGGCTCCAGGATGCTCGGCGAGGGCATGAAGGCAGAGGGCCCAGCTGGGGACCCCCAACCCCGTGGCG
>NW_009728564.1:277-5573 GCF_000703405.1 Apaloderma vittatum
GCGGAGAGCAAACGCCAACTGTGGCTGCAAAGCCCCCACAGCCCCTGCCCTCCCACTCCTCTTCCAACACATTATTAAAAATAATAATCAAACTTCTTACCCTGTAGCCTCATCTTGGGCACTGACTCGTGGAAATCACCATCATAGAGATTTTAATAAATGCCACCAATTTTGTCTTGGTTTCGAAGTAAGTTCTCAACACCAAAAACATTCACAGTTGTCGATTCATGTGCATCATGAACTTGTGCTCCGTCCATTTCCCCGGGCTCTCAGTTATGACAGAGTTTGCTGGGGACTGAGAAGTCCCAAGAGTAAGCAGAAAAACAAAAGCCAAACACTGATGACAGCAGAGGCAGAGCTGTTGGTTTTCACACACTCATCGTATTTTGTGAAATCAACCTCCCTGATGGCACAGATGTGATCGACGCGGCAAACTGCCTCGCATGGGCTGAGGTCGTACTTGACAGAGTTAAACTCGTAGTACTGCTGCAGGTAGCGCGGATCCTCCGATATCCTCTCCAGCACCGTCTGCATGGAGCGCGCAGAGCCATCGGGGACTTGGAAGGCGTCCGTCAGCCTGTACTCCTCCTCCCACGTCGGGAACTCTTCCTCCCAGGTCGAGGCCATCATGTTGGCATGAGTCAGGTTCAAGTAGTAAGTCACCGTATCCTGGAGGGAGAGAGAAAAATAGAACGAGGGCGCATCAGGAAAGGATCAGCCCTCGAGCGAAATGTTTGGCAGCACCACCGATGCTCCCTGCCCCGCGAGGGACAAGCCACCTCCCAGCTGTGCTTCCTAGGGAGATGTGAACCTTGGGGACACGTCCGGCCTCTAGAAAAAGCACATCCTGTTTTGTAAGGGATGGCTTTTCTCCGCTTGACTTTTATCTCCAAACATCACAAAATTTGAGCCTGGCCTGCTTCAAAACCTCTCTGGTACTTGCTGTCAACACTGCCCAGTGGCAGAAGAAGGGTTGGAGTAGTGTTATGTACTGAGCGAGGTTATTTTCCCAGCTGTGAACAAACTAAAGAATACTTTTCACAGCTTCTCTTCTCAGTCTCTTGCTCTTTATCTCCTAGCTCCCCCCCAGCCTTCTCCAGCGTATGTGAGCGTTCATTTCTCAGGCCATACACATGTAACCAGAGCAGCTACAGAGCTGCTTCATCCATTGCACAAACAGCCCGTCCTCTACCTCTCTGCAAATAAGAGACACAGAGGAAACAGCCGCTGCCCCTACAGTCAGCCCACATTTAGAGCTGTTACAAATGCATCAATTTAGCAAGTAAGGGGACACAAATATTTTTCCAGATCGTTAAAGCTTTTGGAAGTGGGTTGACAAGTCTGTTAGTCCTCACAGAGCTCTGCAATCCATGTTACCCGGGTAGTAAAGCAAGTGTCAAAAGCAAGCTAGATGAAGACAAGGAGAAGACGACAAAACCCGTCCTGCCCTGCCCTGCCCTGGGGAGCTCGTCCCAGCAGAGGGCCCAGCCCAGCTGGCTGTGGTCACCTTGCCTTTATTCACCAATGCTCTTACTTCGTGCTAGACATAAGGCTGAAACATCCTGACTGAGGTTTTTTCCTACACAGACGCTTGGCTCCTATGGTCCTGCCTGTTAAAACCGCACGAAGGAACTGAAGTTCTCCTCTGGAGCTGCAGTGCGCAGCACATGGGGAGCCCCTACCAGCACTTGAAGGGTGTCTGGATCATAGTCAATCACTCGAATCCCAGGGTTGTTGGCTCCGTTGTTCACTCCAGGTAGGGTTGTCTTCCAGGGAGTCACTCCGGGGGCCAGGAACATGACGTTGATTGGAGAACCTCGACAGAAAAGCCAAATAACCCATGAACAGGAGACCTGGCTCATATCACAGCCTGTCCCTGCTGCCACGAGCGCCCTGGGGACCGACCGCACTGCCAACAGTGGCTTTGTCACCAGCCCTAGTTACCAGAGCTGTCAAACTGTTGTTACAACAACCCCGTTAAAGATCAGCACAATGAATGGCATCAGGGACTGAACGTGCAGCTGAGAGGAGGCTTTTCACTGCTGTCAGATTGTTGCACTGAGGGTGTGCAAGAGAGCTGTGCTCGGCAAAGGAGACTCGGAGCACTGCCCAAGAGCCCAATGCCAAGAGTCGTAACCGCTCCCTTGTCTCAGCCGACATCCAAAACCCAAAAACGGGGAGTAGGCAAGAAGGTACAAGGCGATGGAGGGGAAACAACAAAATTTGAAGGTAAACAGAAAGGAGAGCCTGAGACAGAGACCAGAACTGTTGCTGGGTCTTGCTGACCAAAGCACTTCACAAGCCCTTAGGGGCTCCTCATCTGAATTCAGCTCACAGCCACCAAATGCTCATCAACAGCAATTTTCCTGGAGCTGGCAGAGCTACCAGGCCAAGGCTTGGGCAGCCAGAATCGGTACCTGTATCGCTGTAAAACATCCGAAAGCTGTCTGTGTGATGGTGCCCAAAAAACTGGGCAGCAATCACTCTGTGGTACTTCTGCACGATTTTCAAATATCGTTCGTTAAAGCCACTCCGGAACCAAGGCTTGCCTCGTTTCTTCTCAAAGAAGCCAGGAGGAACATGTCCCACGATGTAGACCTACAAAAGCAAGAGGAGTTGCACCGAATGCAGAAGCCCACGCTCTCCATGGAGCGCTGGCTGGCTGTGACTGCACAGAGGGGAAAGCAGGCATGAGAAGAGCTTCCAGGCCGGGAGAAGCCCTCTGCAAGGTTCCTTTGTTCGTTTCTTTTAATACCTTTTCATCTGCTCTAGAGGCGTTGGTCAGTGTTTCTTCCAGCCACTGGAACTGCCCTCCAGGATCTTCCTCATGAGCTGTCTCCTCATTCTGGTCATAGTACAGATTGGTATTGAGGACAACCACTCGCCCCCTGGTCCCCGGGCTGGGCAGCTTCTCACTGTAGAAAGCTCCTGCAAAACACAATAGCTGCAGGTCTGGTCATGCTGTGACGCCAGATGGCTCCACTTCCATTCCTCCCAGCTCTCCTTGGCAAAACGCCACCGCAGAGTCCCTCAGAGTGCTCTGACCACTCTCGGATGAGAATGTGGAGCCCATGTGATCCTCTCTGTGTGCATCTTGTCGTGCTTCTGCCTCTCGAGGTGCAGGGAGGCCCAGCACAGGGACAGCGTGCAGCACCAGGAGCCAGGCAGCTCTAGAGACCCACAGTGCTACCTGCAGCAGCTGCTTTCTTAAAACACCTGTTTATTCCACTGAAGCTCACCGCTCTGCATGCTCTGTAGGGACACTTTGCAGTTACTTGAGGAAAAGCAGGAGAGACTAAAGCATAAAGAAATTTCTTTCCTCCCAAGCAAGAAAACTCTGCGAGAAATCACCACTAAACTGGATGCTCCCTCCACGAATCCTGTATAAATACTGAGCACAGGAGCAGTCCGAACCATCGGTGCTGTTCTCCTGACCACCCCCATCTCCCCAGAGCGCTGCCAACAGGAGCCAGCGGTGCCGCACCTGCTCTGAAAAGGGGAATGGAAGCATCATCCAGCCAGGGACGCCACAGCTCAGCCGTTCGGTTGTAGATCCTGTGCTCCTTCCCTGGAAACTGATTCTTGGGGTGGAAGTCATGATTGCCCATTGCCGCATAGACCTTAGCACCTAGAGACAGACAGAAAGTGCCACAGAGGAATCCACGCTTGCTTCGGAGTTCCTCAGCACCAAAGCTGCCTGAAGCACTCGCAGACCCGTAAAGAGCAGCATGGTGAGAGAGCTCTGCAAAAGCAAATTGTCCCCACCACAATCCTGCAGCAGCGTTGGCTGCGGGTACAACGCTGCAAAGACCATCCCTGCTGGGGACAAGCCACCCCAGAGCCACGGCCTTACATGTGAATCAGGGAGCTTTCACCCTCAGCAACACTCCTTCCTCCACTGCCAACATGGACTAAGCGTGAGGAAATCATGCAGCCTTTTTGGTTTTAATGACTAACTACAGAAATGTTTCTTTTCCTCTCTTCCCAGTGAGTTAACTTGAAACCACGAGTGCGCGTCAGACGCCTCGATTCAGATGCGCCTCATGCAACCAGGATGAGGACAAACAAGTCCCAACAACCACAGCCCTCCCACACCCTCGCCTGTCCCCTTCCCAATTCTGTCATTTCTTCATCCCGGTAAGCTCTTCCCATGAGAGTCTGTGCCCCTCTGCCCTTCTCATTCCCCTCAAATCCCACCTGGAAATGTGTCTTTTATCAGAGAAGTCAGATTTTCGATTATGTGCAGAACCTTTTCTTCTCCAAGCTTTTCATTGGGGACATGGGGGGTATCATCTCTACAAAAACAAAAGCCAGCACAGTCACTCTCTGTGATCAGCAAGGCAGGGAAACTTGCTTACTTCTCTTTGTGCCTCCTAGAAAATAAGGTTGAAACTTCTGAGTGCAGGAAGCAGTGCTGTGTTGACTACCCAAAGGCCTGAAGGAGTCTCAAGGAGTTGCTCAAAGTGAAAACAGGCTCCACTTTACCTTGAAAAACTTCTACATTAGCACATGAAGTGGAGGCTCACTCTGCCCGCAGTGCACGTGACAATAAAGCTGACTGGAAATATTGCAAGGAACAATATTTTGCAATCTCAGGTCAACCTCTGATCTGCAATAGTGAATCGAAGCTGTTTGCACAGCTGTGTGAATGGCAGAATAACAGCTCTTGTTAAGATAAAACAAAGAAATGCCTCCAGGAGGGCAGTGATCACGGAGTGCTGCCTGCAAAAGCACAGCACACACGTTTCTGTTTTCACCGGCAGGCTTATGGCACTTGGAGATGATTCTGGGCTGTCTGAAAAGGGATCAAAGTTGTGCCAAAGATCTGGAGGAAACAGCTTGAAGGAAAAAGAAAGGTCAGCATAAAGTCATAAAAGGACCAGTAACTGCTTCTGAATAGGAACGATCATCCACAGAGACAGAAAATGGAAACGTGGAGCCGGGCAACAGCGCTGCAAGCTAGGACTGGCGGTTACAGCAGGCGACAGGTGATGCTGCACAGGTAGAAGAAAGGCAAATGTTACAAGAGGACACACACGCTGACACTCAGCACACAAAGCGTCTGAGCGCTGCTGAGGCGTCCCAGGAACTGGGCATCCTCTTCTGGGGACCAGGCCGGGAGGAAGCACGCTGCACCGGGGGAGGCTGCTCGTCCTTCTAAAGCAAGGCAGCCCCTTTTCAAACCAGTCTCGCAGGTGCCTCCCTAGAGCCTCCAGAGCCGCCCCGAGCCCGGACTGCGACGCTCCGCTCCTCGGGCTGGGCCGGGCTCGGCCGCAGGAGCAGGTCCCGTCCCGGG
>NW_009728565.1:0-301 GCF_000703405.1 Apaloderma vittatum
GGATGGATGGATGGACGGATGGACGGATGGAAGGAAGGAAGCAGGCTGTTCAGGCCTTGCATTTTATTGTCTCTCTTGCAGCCCCAGCTCCAGAAGAGGAGAAGCCACCCTTCCAGCCCCACCTGGGCGAGCTCAGAGCCTCCCAGGTCATGCCTGACTCTGTCCAGCTGGAGTGGAGCGTCCCCGAGGGCACTTTTGACTCCTTCACGGTGGAGTACAGGGATGCCCAAGGCCAGCCCGAGTCTCTATTCGTGGACGGAGGGTCCCCCACGGAGACTGTACCCGGGCCGTCTCCGGCTCA
>NW_009728565.1:456-734 GCF_000703405.1 Apaloderma vittatum
TTTCCCTGGGCCTGTTGGGAACTGGGAACATCTCTGGTGCTGTCTGTGTGGGAGGGAAGGAGGGAGGGATGGAATGTGCGGAGGCGAAGGGATGGAGGGTCGTCAGTGGATGGTGGGTTTATCAGGTGGGTGAAAGGACACATGGTTGGATGGAGGGATGGGTGGGTGGAGAACAGGTGGCATGGATGGGTGATTGGTTGACTGGATTGGTCAAGGTGCGTGCAGGATGGATGGTTGGATGAATGTAATGGTTGGATGAATGTAATGGTTGGTTGGTT
>NW_009728566.1:0-791 GCF_000703405.1 Apaloderma vittatum
GTTTTGGGGTCTCCAAGGTTGGTTTCTTCAAACTTTGGGGTCTCCAAGGTTGGATGGGGGATTTCCTCGGAGTTTTTCCGGTGGTTGGCAACTGCCAAACGGGTTTCTCAAACCGAAACTGGCCACAACCTCCCGCCTGGCGCCCGTCCGTGCCGGTGCAGAGCTGAGCCAGCAAATTTTTTTTGGGTGGGGGCCAACCTGTGGGCTGTGGGGACGGGCGGGACTCGGAGCTGCGGGTGCAAAAATGAAGAAGTGAAGCCGGGAGAGGGAAGGGGACCCCACGTTACCACAGGTCGCCCCCATCACGCCCCACAAGGGTGACGCCGCTCTGGCAGGGGGGTGACCCCCATTCCCTGTCCCCCTGCACGAGGTGGATAAATCGGGATCGACGTTTCGCCCGGGAGGAAAGGAGGGAGGGGGGGAAGTTTTTTTTTTAATTTCTCACTCCTCTTCTCTGTCTTGTTCTTTAATAAACGTAACGAATTTCCCCCAAATTGAGCCTCTTTTTCTCGGGACGGTAAACGTGGATGTTCCTCCCGTCCTTATCTCAAACGATCGACCCTTCGTTGTGTTTTGTCCCCCCGTCTGGCACAGAACGGGGGTGACACAGCGGCTCCCGGCTGCCGGCCCGGGGTCAAACCCCGACAACTCTCGTCCAAATATTTGTAGAGGTTGACAAGGTCTCCCCTCAGTCTCCTCTTCTGGGCAATCCCAGGTCCCTCAGCCAATCCCCATCACTCTTGTTCTTCAGGAAAGGGTGAGGGTCCCCCAAGGTTGGGGGTCTCCAAGGT
>NW_009728567.1:0-242 GCF_000703405.1 Apaloderma vittatum
TGTGGTGGGGTCCGGGGTACCTGAGTGTGCCGGAGAAGCCCGCGTGCATCCTTGCAATGGAGGCATTGCAGGTGATGTTCGAGATCTTCAGGCGCCCAGCCTCGTCCTTGGACAGCTGCAGCACAGTGTAGATGTTGACACCATCTGCAGAGGCATTGATGGACCCGATGTCGTAGCTGGAGGCAAGGAAAGGAGATGAGAGGAGGACACAGCTCCCACCGGCCAAACGACACGGCGGGGCC
>NW_009728567.1:364-598 GCF_000703405.1 Apaloderma vittatum
GTCAAGTCCCAAGGAGCCCAGCTGCAGGTCTGTCACCCTGACCCTGCAGCAGAGGGGACGAAGACTGTCAGACAGACAGACAGATGGGGGAGCTGCGTGCGTGGGGAGCGAGGAGCACTCACTGGCTGATGTTGTAGTGGAACTGCCCCTCTTTCCCATGCAGGTCAGACACCGTGATGTTCTGCAGCTCCTGCTCCACGAAGTGCAGCCCCTCCTGCTTCACTGCAAAGCAAA
>NW_009728568.1:0-1325 GCF_000703405.1 Apaloderma vittatum
TCTTCCCTCAGGTTTTTAGAAATCCATGATGCTCAGAATGTGATGTGCTTTCTTTTAAGCTGTTGCCAGTGTGGTGCCTGACTTTTGGCAGCAGCGAGCAGGACCTTGCCCGTCCCATCCATGGCACGACGGCTGCTCCATCTCCCTTTGCGGCTCAGTGCTCCGAAGGTGAGCAGGAGTGGCTGGAAGCCCTGAGCTCTGATGTGTGGGTGCTCGTCTGTGGAAGAAGTCGTGTCCTTTCAACCTCAACACGCGCATGGCTGAGTAAGCCAGTTCTGTCCTCCTCTCCCTCGAGCACACCTCTGCAGAAAGATTGTTGGGATTTTTACAGACTCCTTCCTGGAGTCAGGAGCGCCGCCTTCCCTCTCCCCGACTCCTTGCAGATCCCGGGGCTTAGTGCTTGCAGTGCGCTCTTTTGTGGGATGAAACTGGGCCTCGTCTTGAGAAGGAGGACAAAGCTCTCTTCCCAGAATAACTGTCAAGGGAAAGTGCAGATTTTTTGCACTGAGAAATGACACAACGGGCTGCGCAGCAACTGGCTTCTCCAGCTCCGCAAAGGTCTGTGGGGAAACAGGGAGCCCGAGCATTCGCGGCAGCCGGAGGCCGTGCCCGCAGTGCCATGGATGACTCAAGGGCTCACGCCGGCCGGGCCCAGCCACAGGGCTCTCTGGAGAGCCACGGTGCAGTGAGGCGAAAGCCAGGGCACGTTGACCCTGAGGAACGGTGGCACCAGGACACGGAGCCTGCCAGGGATGCTGTGGCCAGGACAGGTGGCCCTGCTGCGTGGTGGGGCTCAGCCTGGGGGATCGGGGGTGGCAGGCGACCTGTCCCTCTCTGGGGACAGCATGGTGATGTCCTGCTCAGTTGGTAACGGGGTGTTGGGGGTGACAGAGGGTTTGTTTGGGGCTGAGTGGTTGCTGGTTCTGCCCCAAGGAGGGCTGCGGTGGGGCAGAGGGGTGCTGGAAGGGGTCCAGGTCAGGTCTGTTTCCTGGGGAAGCAGGCGAGGAAGGGGCTGGAGCATGGCTGAGGACAAAGGGCGGTCACCCCACGGAGCGCCACGGCTCTCCTCCAGCTGCTCCTGCTCTTCTCGGGAGGGTTTTAGGTGAGAAATCCTCTTTGTTTTCTCTGTGTTCCTTTGTCCCAGGGCAGCCCCCAGATCTCCATTCCCTGCTGTGGGCAGTGAGATCTTCTGGGCAAGCACCCGCCTGTCAAGGTTGATTTATTTAGTTTTATTATTTTTTTAAGGAGGGGGGATAAAAAAAAAAAAGTGATTTCCTTCCTTCTCCTTCAGCTGAGTAATTTCCCTGTCTCCTCCCCCCGGGAAC
>NW_009728568.1:1498-3880 GCF_000703405.1 Apaloderma vittatum
TGTCTCAGGGCTGGCCGAGCTCTCGGCCACTTTTCCAGCTCCGCTGACAGTCTCTCTGCGCCAGCACCGTGTTGTCCTCTCCGTGTCGTTGCCGTGCTCAGCAGCTCCCTTCTGTGAGGTGCTCTTTATGTGTGCCTATAGGAGTATCTATCTTTAACATATATTTATATATGATACAAAAAATATATCTTCTGATGTATTTATTTATGTCAATGAAATGAAAAACTCCCAGCCCAGCGAGCCAGCAACTGAAGCTGAGCTCGGCATGCGAGAGTGAGGGGGCGCACGGGGGTACGGCTCCTTGAGAGACGGGAATGGCTGAGACCGTGGAAGAACAGTGTCAGGGAATAGCGCTAGGAGCAAAGAGGAGGAAGGCGGCTGTGTCGTGTTGGGAGAAAATGGTAAGATCTTGTCACGGAGTCGCCAGCAGAAGAGGAAGAACCTAGAGGGAACTGAGGAAGCGAGTGGGGTTTGGGGGAGCTGGAGGAGGTGTGGGAGCGAGCAGGGGACCTGGCTTGGGGAGGGAGGAGAACTGCTGGTGGAGATGCTGCTGGTGACTGGGCGGGAGACCAGAGGAGAGGAGACCCCAGGGACGGCAGGGGCTGGAGGTGGGCGAGCGACCATCTCTGCTAACGACTGGGGCATTGTGGGGGGGCTGCAGGGCGAGGAGCAGCGCGTGGCCCTGGCCGGCACGGCCGCGCTCAGCTCCCTGACATTGTGGTTTTACCCTAAAAAAAACAGCAGCCTGGGCTGGCGAAGATGGCCGATGGCACAGAGGACCCCGCGGTGTTCACCTCCACCGCCCTGCCCTCGGACCCGCGGCTGCTGCCGACGGTCACCAACGCTTACCTGGGCACCCGCGTCTACCGGGACATCCTGCACGTCAACGGCGTGTACAACGGGGCTGTGGGAGACACCCACCGTGCTGACGTCCCCAGCCCCGTCAACGTGAGGATGACGGTGCCCAGCGTGGACAGCCTGGCCGAGACCTTCTCCTTGGACACCCGGACGGGTGAGCAGCAGAGCACGGGCAGGGATCTCCTCTCCTGCTGCCTCCTGGCAGATCTGCACCTCGGGCACTCATTGCTCCTTCCCTCTAATGGCTGGTGACCCTCTTCTAGGAGGTCAGAGTCCTTTTGCCTGTGTTGCCTCTTCCACAAGGTCGCGTCTTTCTGCTCCCTGTTCACCCACAGGGTGTTGTTCTTCTGAAGGCGTGTTGGAGCAAGTGGAAAATTCCCCGCTCTTGTGAGAATAAGAGTGATTTTCAGACTGCATCTCAGTCCCTGCTGGGCTCGGCAAACACTGTTTAATCATGAAGCCTGAGAAAATATTTGACAGCACATTTCTCAATGGCTTGGCCACATTCAGTGTGTCAATAGTGTCCAATCAGAAGCTGCTCCTGGATAGGGCACAGGTGGTTCCTTCACCAGTAGGAACAGGCAGATAAGGCAGAAATGGGCGTGTGGGGAGGAGTATCAGGACCTGATGAGTCAAAAGGCTGCTGGCTCTTGTTGTGCTTACAGGAACCTTCAGCCACGTGCTTCAGTCCCCTGATTTTGCAGCCACCCATCAGCTCTACGCTCACCACTCCCTCGTCCACTTGATGGCCTTCAGCATCACCATCCATCGATCGACTCGCACCGCCCGGCCCATCACCGTCCAGCTCCAGACGCCTTTTGTGCCAAAGAGCCAGGACTTGGACCTCAACCAGGGACCAGACTTCCAGGGAGCACAGTGAGTTTGGACCACGGGGGGACCTTGCCCTGAACACACCCTTCGTGGACTGCTCCACGCTCCTGCTCCACGTTAGGGGATGGATTGCAAAAGCAAGGGGTAGAGCAGGGCTGAAGCGATAAGTGGAGGCTTCTGCTTCCTCCTGGCAGGTAGATTAAAAAAACCAAACAAACAAGAATTAAGTACAGAAACATTTTTATTAGTTACAACTCCAAAATTACTACTTACACTGACGTGTAAAAGAGCAGTGAAGGCCACAGGGACTAGATGTGGTGACAAAGAAATGGGACTGGGGATGATGGTGAGTTTGGAGGAGATGACCTCTAAGAAGGGCTTCCTGCGACCGGGGACCAGTCGTAATGAATTTTGGTCTCCTCTGCTCTTGCGTGGGATGACAACAAAGCTGAAATGTAGGCACTAGGCAGGCACAGGACCCAGTGCCCCACTGCTGGGGGTCCCTGCTCTGCTCTCCCTCGCCCCATTGCTGTCCCCCACAGCTATGTCTACGGGAGGACGCTGGTTCCCGAGGTGGAGGGGGGCCCCCGTCCCACCGTTCACATGCTCTGGACCCCCGTGCCCCAAACCCTGACGCTGCACGGGGAGGAGCAGGAGCAATCCTGGCAGTTCCTGACGGCCGTGGCCGAGAGC
>NW_009728568.1:4110-6018 GCF_000703405.1 Apaloderma vittatum
ATTGGCACACGGGGCGAGGGCGACTGGGGTCACGTCTTCTGGGACCAGGTGGGTGGACGCTGTGCAGGACGGTCACCCCTGGGGCTTTATGCAGCAGCCGGGGCAGAGGAGGCTCAGTGGGAGGACGCGGGGAGGCCTCCTCCTTCTCCCAAGCAGGGGGACGCCAGCTGTCGCTGGAGCGCACCCTCCTGCTCCTTTCTAAGGACTGCCCAGCCAAACCCCTGGAGCGACTCCTCTAGCTCAAGAGCAAAGCTCCCAAGTCAAGGCCAGATGGCAGTGGGGGTGAGGGGCCAGGAGAGACCCACTTGCAGGGTGAGGTCTGGGGTGAGGAGCTCAGTCAGTTGAGCGTAGCGTTAACAACGCCAAGGTCGCGGGTTCGATTCCTGTTTGGTCCCCATGTGTTGCCTGCTCTAGTCGAGAGGTGGCATCCCTGGTGGCAGGAAGGCTGGATTCTAAGGACCCTTCCAGCCTGGGCCATTCTATGATTCTATGATAGTTCAGGTTCCTCACCCATAGGAGCTTCAGTGACCCTCTCTGACCAGGGCCACCAACTTTCACCTGTTTAAAACGAAGCAAGTCAAAACCTGCTCTTCTCCTCACAGCTCTGGTGGCATCAGCGAGCCCTGCTGTGCCTGCACCCCTGACAGAACAGAGGTGTTTTCTGTGACTGGCACACCCAGCTTTTAGATGTAGGTTTGGTGTGTGCTCGCCGAGCTGGCTGGGCTGGGAGGCTTTGCCCCAGCTGGAGGTTGCCTCTGCCCTCAGAGCAGCCCTGTGGTGCTCAGCTCTGCAGCTGGACCACATCTGCACGGCGTGGGCAGGAGATGCTTCTGGATGGTGTTGAGGCTCTGGTGCTAAAGCTCGCCCAGCCTTTCAGTGGGCAACAACTTTCCCATCCTGAGGGCCTGGCGTGCTTTCCTCCTGGTGATGCACGTGGTTTTCTCCCGCTCCAGAGCCTCCAGCTTTGGAGGGCTCCTTCTCCTGATGGAGGTCCTGCTGAGATCACCCTGGTGAGGTACCAGAGAGTAGCAGGTGAGGGCAGAAACAGTCCCCTGTGGATTTGTCCCTTTTAGTGACCCCATTGGACAACACCTTTATGTAGTAGCAAAATCATGTTCAGGGCATTTGGGATGGGAGTGGACTTGAAGGGTGACCCTAGTAGGAGCATTTCAGTGCCCCACCAGCCAGTCCCATCGTCTTGCCTTGCTTGGCTGTTCGCAGGAGACCTGGATGTTCCCCAATATTCTGCTGTTTTATCCTGAAGCCGCCCGAGCCATCCTGGAGTATCGGATTCGCACCCTGGCAGGAGCCTTACACAACGCGCAGGAGCAAGGCTACCAGGTGGGGACGAAGATGTGGGGCTGAGGGCGGTGGAACCATCACCCAGGAGCACAGCTGGGCGCTGCTCTCCCTCTGCAGCTCCAGTTTCAGCCGGGGCTGTGAGCGGGGCATGGCTGGTGGGTGCTGGGCTGGGGAGAGCATCTCGGGAGGTTGTGCTCAGCTGCCTCGGGGATGTCTTCTCCTGGCAGGGTGCTAAGTTCCCGTGGGAGAGCGCAGCCACCGGCCGGGAAGTCTGCCCCGAGGAGATCTACGGAGCCCAAGAAATCCACGTCACTGGGGACGTTTTGATGGCCTTTGAGCAGTACTACTGCACCACGCAGGTACAGGGAGCATGGCCCGCTGGGGTGGCCCGGTGGCCAGGCCTGCAGGGCATCTGCCGACGGTCACTGTCCCTTCTCAGAGAAACTGCTGTTGCCTTCTCCTTTCAGAATTGCCAGCAGCAGCACGGGGTTGCTGCTTCAGCTCTGCCTCCTCTGTCCTTGCTCCTCGCGGCCACCTTGGCATCTCCTTGGCTCAATCCAGGCCAGTTTTCTGACCTTTTCTCCTTCTCTGTCCATCTCCTTATGG
>NW_009728568.1:6043-11796 GCF_000703405.1 Apaloderma vittatum
GCTGAGTCTGCCTCACATCCCTGTTGTTCTCTGACTTTGGCTCCCTCCAGGACCAGAAGCTGTTCAGGGAGGATGGAGGCTGGGAGCTGGTGGGTGCCGTGGCTCAGTACTGGTGCAGCAGGATGGTGTGGAGTGAGGAGGAGCAGTGCTACCACATCAGAGGTACAAAAAAAGGGAAAGGGTTGATAAGCAGAGACCTGGAGCCCCTCCAGCCAGACCTGGATGGGAGTGCATGAGCTCTTCAGACGCGTGTCCTCTGGAATGTATCACAGATCACGTTTGTGTCCGTGCAAACACAGGACAAGCTGCTCAGCTCTCCTCCAGCGCCACAGTATCGTTTGCTTTTTCTCTCAGCCCCTTCCCCCTCACAGGACACCTCTAAACGTCTCCTTCCGTGGTGGTCCCAGTTGGTGCCACAAGCGTGGGCGCCTTCAGCTCTGCCGTGGTGACCGGTGGCATTTGGAGAAAATAGAGTGCAAGGGCTTTGAGGGGGAAGGACTCCTCTAAGTCTTTTCTAAGAGACTTGAGTTTAAATCCCCCAGGAGCTACAGAAGTTTAGTCCCTCGAAGGACACCTGGTGCTGTTGGTGCTGGACAAGCACAACCACAGGGCACAGGGTCTCTCTGTGGGCAGCGATCCCGCTAAAGCGCATTGCGTTGAGGAGAGCAAGCTCGCGCTGGTGGGCTGCTTCTGACAAGGGACACTGGGGAAGAAAATGAGAAGTGAAGGAGAGGTGTTTGGGAGAGAAGAGTCTCAGGGAGAAGCTGTGAGCCAGGTTGTTTCTTCTACTCAACCAGCACCTCTAATGATCTCCCCTGCTCCGTGCTGGGCAGTGGGACCCTGCCAGGAGCGGGGAGCAGCACCTTGCGCAGCGCGAGGGTTCCCTTCCTCCCCGAGGAGGGGTATGCCAGACATTGGGTGTGCTGTGGGTGAAGTGTCCCCCTCCTCTTCCTCCAGGTGTCATGCCCCCCGATGAGTACCACCACCACGTTGATAACTCCGCGTACACCAACGCCGTGGCCCAGCAGAGGTAACGCCCGTGGCCTGTCGCCCTCCTTATCCCTCTGGCCAGGGTGAGAAGTGGCTGGACCCCTGCGTGGGATGGACCCTCCCTCCCGTCACAGACCTTGTCCGGGTGGCGGGTGGTCCCACAGCGGTTCTTCTGGCCTCATTCAGGAACTCCACGTGGGGCTCAGAGGGGTTTGGCTTCGTGGGAGGGTTTCTCTCCCTCTCCTTTAGGAGATGTCTGTAGGCTCAGCCAGCTGGAGACATATAAATCCATAGGAACCGAATCCCAGCCCAGGGCTGACAGCCGTTACCCCAAGCTCACACTTTGACTCATGTTCTGTCAGAGTAGCTGCTGCTTTGCAGCTACAGCTCAGTTAGTTCTTTCTATTCCCTTTCTTCTCTTCCACTTTCCAAGGGGTCACAGGCACCTGTGCCTGGCATAAAGCGCTGCTCCTTGTCTCTTCTCAGCCTAAATTTTGCGGCGGGTGTTGCTCGGGACCTCTCAATCCCCGTGCCAGAGGAGTGGGTGGACTGTGCCCAGAAAGTCAAAGTGCCCTTTGATGCGGAGAAGAAATATCATCCCGAGTACGACGGGTACAGCCCAGGTGAGCGAGGAGGCAGCAGCAGACCTTTGAGACAGGGGCGCCCCTCTTCCTTCGTGAGCCCGCAAGGCCCGGGGGCTCTGACTGCTTCAAACAGCAGCTGAGTGGTTGGCTGAAGGAAAAATGGAAAAAGGGCTAGTGCTGCTCTCCGAGCGTGGGGAGCTGGGCTTGCAGACACGTCCAGCAGCAGCAGGGACAAGCCGTGAGCTGCGGGTCTGGTCTGCCTTCGGCATGGTGGCAGGGAGATGTCCTCCCTGCAGTTCCAGGGGAGGATCCACCACATCCACCTTCCCCCCGATCATGTGGTGTTTGTTGTTCCAAGTTGATAGGACAAGAGAAAAGGGGCTCAACCTGCACCAGGGGAGGTTTAGATTAGATATTAGTAAGAATTTCTTCCCTGAAAGAGTGGTGAGGCACTGGCACGAGCTGCCCAGGGCAGCGGTGGAGTCGCCATCCCTGGAGGTGTGCAAAAAACGTGTAGGAGTAGCTCTTTAGGACATGGTTTAGTGGTCACAGTGGTGTTGGGTTGACGGTTGGACTTGATCTTAGAGGTCTTTTCCAACCTTAATGATTCTATGATTCTGCATGAGGTGACTTTGTTCCTCATACGAGTACGTGGGCAAGTGCTCTGCTGGTTGTTCCCAGCCGGCAAATGTGGTGGGACCGGCTCCTTTCCCCAGGGGAGCCTGTGAAACAAGCTGACGTTGTCTTGCTCGGATTCCCTCTGATGTACCCCATGAGCCCGGAGGTCCGGAGAAATGACCTGGAGATGTACGAGCCCGTCACTGAGCTGGATGGGCCGGCCATGAGCTGGGTAAGAACCGTGGTCAACCCCAGGTGGGACTGAGGCACGAGGTGGTGGTTTCCATCCGAGCCAGCGACTGTCAGCCCCAACCGCGAGTGTGACGTGTCAGACCTGCAATGCAGAGCTCAGGATGTCGCTGACGGTGTTCGCTCTGGGTCAGAAGGATGCTGGTTGCAGTGTCGCTGAAGGGCCTGCTGTATTGTCACCCCCGGGGGGAGAGCAGCTGGAAAAAGGCCGTTGTTCTCCCCCGCAGAGCATGTTTGCGGTGGGCTGGCTGGAGCTCAAGGAGGTGCAGAGAGCCCAGAGCCAACTGAGCAAGTGTTTCAGCAACATCATGGAGCCCTTCAAGGTTAGCTGCATGTCGTGCTGGGGCTGCTTCCCCGAGACAGACACCTCTTGTTTCCATCGTCCCTGTTCCCGAGTAGGTCACATCACACTGAGAGACATCGCTTGGGCCAGAGCTTGTGCTGGTGCACCGGTCCCTGGGTTATTGCTCCGTGAGCTCAGTGGTTGCACGCTGTCTCTTCTCCACGTGCTTCCAAAGAGCAGTAAGGAGACATCTGCTTCCTGCCGAGCAGTGCAAAGCCACGGGTCACTGTCGTGCTCACGCCAGGCTTCCTTCTGCCTGCTGGGGGTGGGCAAGGGAATGGAGGTGGTGACAGTTAGAGCTCACCCGCCACCTCGCTCCAGGATGGGCTGCGGGGCATGGTCGTTGCAGCACCCCAGCTACATGGCAGTGACCAAGATAACTGTATTGAAACCCTCAAAACTGTCCCAATGCAACTGTTGAGTCGTTTCTTTCTCTTGCTGGAGCAGGTCTGGGTGGAGAACTCGGACGGGTCAGGAGCTGTGAACTTCTTGACAGGGATGGGTGGATTCTTGCAAGCTGTCCTCTTTGGCTACACAGGGTTCAGGTGAGACCTCCCTTATGTCGCATTTAATTTCTGAGCAGTTACATGTCATCTTCAAACCTGGCTGTTTAGCTGGAGCAATGTGGTTTTACTCATGAAAGAGAACTTGCAGCATCCAGAATATCCTTCAGAGTTCCCAGCAGGTAACAAACAGGAACATCAGTGATCCTGCATGAACTGTGGTCACTGGCGGAGAACAAGGCGGAGCTATCAGAGGTGACAAGCCTTGGTTGTCGCTCCTCCAGCTATGTCAGCGTTTAAAGCCGTTTGCTTTGAAAGAGCCACAGGCCAGCCCTGAGCTCCTCGACACCAGCTGCCCCCCTCAGTGAAGAGGGACTCTCGGTATGGTCTCCGTGTTGTGGCTCCTCCTCTCTCCTTTGGATGTGGTGTGGAAGGACCCTCTGCGAGGCTCTGCAGCCTCTCTGGAGGAAAGTGCTCGGCGGGCATCGCCTCGGCAGTGACGTGGTCCTCAGAAGGAACATTAAGCTGTCCATGTAATTTTAAAGCTGTGTCTCATACCCAGAGCAGCTGGGCGGTTTCAGCCCTGAAGCAGCACTTTTGAGTGTATTCTTAGTTTAATTGAGGATGGATCAAACTGCCAAGCCTTTTGATTTTCAGTGAAACCTTCTAGCACTAACTATGTGTTTTTACTCTGCGTGTGTGGCCAGAAGCTGCTGAGAAACCCACCACTTTCTTGGTGGAGCTGGGTGTGAGCTACCGTATTCCCTGCTGAAAACCTTAATCTCAGCTTTTGCGAAGCTCGAAGGTTTTCAGATGCTCCGTGTGTGTCAGGTTGGGCCCCTCAGCACGGGCTCAAGCCACAGGTTTTTGGGCCCCAGCCAAATTTCTGCAGATGTCGAGATGACATTTTTGCAGCCCTCAAAACCACCGAGCCTGGCTGGCTCGTTGGCCTGCTCCGAGGCTCTCCAGTCTCCTGAACCTCTCTTGAGTCCTCTCCAGTGCGCTGAGTCCTCTCAACGGGCTGGAGATTGATGGTCAAGAGCTCTCCTGTCAAGACTTGTGTGGGAGATAAGTGACCATTGTCTTCTCTCACCTGAAGCCAAACCACACAAATGGGCTCTGTTTGGAGCAAGGACTCAAGTTTGCTTGATTTTTATCGTTGGGCGAAGGAGCGCAGGTAGTGGTGCTGAGTTTAAAGCCCTTCAAACCAGTGGGCATGGGAGCTGACGTGGGTTTCTGAAGAATCACCTTGACAGTCACAGCCTGGAGGGAAAGTGAAAACCGAGCTGTGAGGACACGTTGTTGAGATGGCACCAGCCTTAGAGTGCTGGGCTGTGAAATCATGGCCTGAGCGCCTCTCCACCAGGTGCTTTTTTGGTGTGTTTGGGATTTGCCTGGACCTCCTCAGGACGCCCTGAGGACTAGTTCTGCCCGCAGATGCTTGGAGGGGCCTCTGGGATGTGTGGGGCTGAGCTGCCTGGGGAGGTGGCCCGTCCCACCCCGCTGCCTTCCCTTCCGGCAACCCTTTCTTCCACCGCTGACATGCTTCTGCCATTCCAGGATCACAAGGTCCAGCCTCCGCTTCGACCCTGCCTTTCCCGACGACGTCAACAAGTTGAAAGTCAATGGTGTCTCCTACTTGGGCAACAAACTGAAGTTCACCATCACCAAAGAGAGGATCAGGATCAAAGCGACCGAGCTTGCCCGGGACCCTCCAGCATCTCCTCTGGAAGCTGTGCTGGAGGAGTCGCGGCAGCACCTCCCCCTGCGGGAAGGTACGGCAGGATTGCTGGGGGCTGCTTCATAAATACAGTTTGGGGGAAGCCGTGGCCGAATCTCTCACAGGCCGGTTTTCCTTGCAGGACAGAGCGTCTCCTTCCCCACGGTGGCCGGCTGGATACAGAGGTCACCCACTGAGACATTTTAAACCGTGGCTGATCCAGGTTTTCCCCAGCAATGCAGCAGAAAAGAGTTGAAGAGGGATTGTCAGCAGAGAAGAAAGGTGAAGGTGGGGCAGAAGGTGAAGGGAGTGGGTCCCAGGCTGTGACACAAACCCTTCGCCCCCTGGGACCGTGCCCACTGTCTGTCGTGGTGGGGGTGGTGGACTTGGAGCTCTCACTGTGGCTGGGGGGGAGCAGGAGCTCCCTGGGTGACACTGAGCATCCTTGTCTACGGTGGGGGACACTGAGCCCCCTGACTCCCACCTTCAGCATCTCTCCCTTGGAGAAATTAAACCTGAAAGCACGAGTTTTAAAGGAGTTTTCAGAACACCCGTGACCCGTTCTGAGCCCTCACAACCCCCCAGCTCTTCCAGCACGTCCTGCCTGGGCTTGGTGGGCTGCGGGAGGGGCTCAGCCAGTGGGACCGGGAGGGTCCCCCTCCCTCTAGATACCTCGAGCAGCTGGGACCCCCCTGGACCCTGCTGCCCCCCGTGACAACATGCTCTGCGCCAGCAGCGTGGGCGGA
>NW_009728568.1:11870-12231 GCF_000703405.1 Apaloderma vittatum
GCCCCTTTGGGGGCAGCGCGCGGCTCCTTCTTCTTGGAGTTGTTTGGCATTTAACACCCCAGTTGTGTCTTTAAGCCCTTATCTACATTATCACTGGTCTTTCCAAGCAGTTGGGGAGTTAACACCCTTCTAACGTGGTGGTCTTTGGGGTCTGGGCAGAGTCCTGCTCCAGCGACGCAGCTGCAGGGGGAGCAAGGAGCGAGAGCATTATGGTGTCCTCGAAAGCCCCGAGGACAAGAAGGGGAAGGGCTGTGTCTGTGTAGGGTGCAGATTGGGGGCAGAAGACCCCCCCCTCCCCAGCTCTGTGTCCCGCATCCCCCCACCCAGGGCTGGTTTCGTGCCGCGGCTCGAGCAGATGCAG
>NW_009728569.1:0-3722 GCF_000703405.1 Apaloderma vittatum
TAACTTTCAAACCCAGCTCTGTTGCACAGCACATTACTACTTCATGAAGAGAGTAAAACAAACAGAATATATATTAAAAAATCCTAAATTACTTGGAAGGTAGGTGCCATCTGCAATGGCACTTCAGCCTTACAAATGTATATTAAAGGAAGCTTTACAAATAACGTCTATTTGAAGTCGGCTATCCTAGCATTTGTAAATCTCCGAAGAGACTTCTTAATTCAGAAGGCAATTACCCACATCTCAGTGAGAAAGACAAGGAGAGGGAACCACCCATGTGAAAAAGTGAAGCTATGCTATAACATTAAACAAATCACTGATTTAGCAGTAACAGAGAAGGTGAAAGCTGTTTTGGTTCTGACCTAATCCCCACTGCCACTGGACTTGGGAAAAAAAGTGCTCAGCATCATTCAAAAGGCAGCCTGTCTGGCCCAGAAAACCTCACTCTTCTAAAGGGCACCTGAAAGGTACCTTAGAAACACACCATGGCCAACTCTCCATATTTATTAAATTACAGGCACTAGAGGGTGACCTCAGAGCTTGACCGGAGTGCAACTCCAGAGCAACAAACCAAATCCTAAATCTAGTTTTGAGCTCCCTAAATCTATTATTTTCCCCCATCTACGCTGGCATATGAAATGAGAAGGACGACACAGAACTGTTCTGTAAATACATAAAGCAGTTGTGAAGGGTACAGGAGTCCAGGGAGGCTGGGCACTCTTCAAGGAGGAAATCTTAAAGGCACAGCAGCAGGCCATCCCCACAGGCCTTCAGACGAGCTGGAAGTAGGGAAGACTCGCCTGGCTGAATAGGGACATTTGGCTCAAAATGAGGGGGGAAAAGAAAAGCTTATGGTGCCTGGAAGAAAGGGGCAGGCTACTCAGAATGAGCACAAGGGTACTGTTAGGGCATGCAGGGAGATAATTAGAGGGTCCAAAGCCCAGCCAGAATTTAATCTGGCTTTGAAAGTAAAGGACAGCAAGAACAGGTTCTATAAATACATCAGTAACAAACGAAAGACCAGGGAGAGCCTCCATTCCCAGGAGGAAAGTCTATGCTACATGTCAGTGGTAGGGAAAAATCCCACACCAACCTACAAACAAAAGACCAAAAAACTACAACCGCAGCACTCAAATGTTTTTTTCAAGATACATCTTATTGTCACATTGTATATAATCAGTGTCAGTTCTAGGATTTGTTTTAACAGAAGCATCATTTTTCAGTTTCAGGTTCAAATACCCAAGTACATATTGATATCCTAGGTAACAATAGTGTGTATTTAATTTTTGGTTTAGTGCCACTGAACCTGACCAACAAGCCTTTCTCCAATGACAAGAGACACTGCAAACTTATTGTTGTCTTACCAGGAAGTCAAGAAATTTCCCATCTGAATCATATATTTTCTTGAATATATGCAAGTTTGTAAAAATGAAAATTCTTAGGATCTTGAATACCCATCTTTTACAATTCAGCCTTATGTCCCTTACACAGTTATTAGAAGGGGCTGCTAATAAAAAGGAAATTAAAAAGTGCAAAAATACTTTGCTACTAGTGGGTTACTATAAATTTACAGAAGATTGTTGATATGAGGAGCGTGGAAGTTGGAATTTACCTAATCTTATTCCTGTCTAACTGCAATATTCAGTAAGACCTGACAATATTAATAAATGTCTGTTTACATGTAGAAAAAGCTCTATCTTGGTATTTTTTTCACAGAAGGCAGATGTTGATGATAACCACCTCAGGCTTTCTGTGACCTATTTAAAGGGCCAATATACCACTTCACTGTCCTCTCATACTGCTGAAGCCTGAACAGAAGAATCACCCACTTTAATTTCAGTATGATCAGCTGTAGGATGCTCCCTCATTCAAACACAGTTTCAGAATACGAGGGTTGCTGCTTCAGCTTCCGCCTAAGGGAATGAAAGTATAAAAGGGATAAAATGAGAAGTTCAAGCAACTGATGCTTGGGACAGTGAAGATCTGGTGAACATCTGTGTTCAGAAAGCATAAGTCTATCAGTGCGCACTAAGTTTGCAGGATACTGCCTGTGCTTTCTTCCTTTCTATGTACTGAACCTTTCGGGTAGCATTGGTGCAGTATTAAAACACAAAGAGGCAATAGAAAAGTTTTGGTTTTTCTCCTCCACTGTTACCATTTCTGACTATCAAATTTGTACCCCTGCTTACAACATGATTACCAACAATCATTTCACTAATCTGACTTCCTGGTTCTGATTTAACCACAAATCTAGTCTCACTCTATAATTTTGGTGTAACTACCTTCCTGGCATTCATTTAACATAAAACACATCTCCTTCCATTCTTGATTTTCACGAGCAGCGACATTAGCTACTTGATCCAGAACTGTGAGGCTCAAATAACCTAGTCCCAAGAGCAGGCCTGAAAGATGAAGAAGATTTGCGATCTCCATTTTCCATGGATCATGGAGTTGATAAACTGCGTTGGAAAGGGGAAAACTTCAATTGAAAGACATCAGAAGAGACAATCTACAGCAGCAACAGGCAACTCTCCTCATCAGAAGCAAGACTGACATGTTGTGAGACTGAGTAAGAATTTATTTTGTCAGATTACAGAGGTACGAACTGACAGCTACAGAAAGATTGTATTATTCTAGAACGCATGCACCAGCTGCTTCTTATGATAAATAAATACAGGGAAATAATTGCAATAAGTAAAAGTAATGGAACCACAACGGTAACATCAATCTAATTTCCCTCCAAACTGCGAGAGATTAAAGCAACAAACTATAGGCACACAGGATTAGCTCACAGGAGAAAATTACCTTCTCCAGTAAGAAGAGAGTTAGGCTTTCCATCTAGTCCACTGCTAACTGGGTCTTGTCGTGCCCATCCAACAGCTAGTGTATACGACATACCTAATTGACAAGAAATGCTAAGTAATCAATAAAAAAAGAATAATTTTAACATGCTCTTATATGGATCCGTCTGGAAGAACACGTGTGACTTTCCTCTACAGCGCTCCAAGCTGGAACTCTATTCAACACTTGCTCTGAAATAGCTCGTCTACAGGAACAAAGAAACGCTTCACACTAAAATCTCCATAGTCAAAGCAGAGGCTTGTGACACATGTAAATTTTACGTGTATTAATAAGGTTATACTAAATATTAGCTTGGCTTGAACTCAAATATAAGTGTACTGAATTAGAACTAAAATGAACAACAGCATGCAAGTATTTTAAATGCTGAGGTGGTACTGCCAGACACAATGCACATTTTAATCAGTACGTAAGCAATACGAACATCCTGAAGAGGTGAACAAAGATCTTACGCTGGGTTTCACTGGGACAGAGTTAATTTTCTTTGTAATAGCTGGCATGGGGCTACATTCTGAATTCATGCTGAAAACAGTGTTAATACCGGGATATTTTCATGATTGCTGAGCAGGCTTACACAGAGTCAGTGCTGTTCTGCTCCTCAGCCCACCCCACCCAGGAGCGGGCTGGGGGCACACAAGCAGCAGGGAGGGGACACAGCAGGGACAGCTGCCCCCGACTGCCCAAAGCATGTGACATCATGCTCACCGTGCAAAGCCAGGGGAAGAGGTAAGTCTGGGGAGATGCTTGGCTTTTGTCTTCCCAGGTGACCAGGAGGTGTGATGAGGCCCCGCTCTCCTGGAGATGGCTGAACATCCACCCGCCAATGGGCAGAGGTGAATGTATTCCTTGTTTTGCTTTGCTTG
>NW_009728570.1:0-241 GCF_000703405.1 Apaloderma vittatum
AGCGTGACCCTCCCCAGCTCTGAGCCCACCTCACAGACACCCCCATGGCTGGGGAGTTGCTCCCAGCCCTGGGCTCTGCAGAGGGATAGGGATCCGGGGCCAGAGAGCTGCCCCACGGCTCTGCTGGAGCTCTCATACAGGGGAGGGGGTTAATGCCTTGGAGACCTCGGCCCTGAGAGCAGAGACTTGTTTGAGGACGAGGAGGCAAGGTGGATTGTTCAGAGGAAGGTATCTACCCTGG
>NW_009728570.1:343-772 GCF_000703405.1 Apaloderma vittatum
CCCACGTCTTTTCCCTGCTCACAGACCCATCTGTGCACTCTCCTACAGAACCCTGCATGTTTGCAGGGCACTGGCTGGGACATGTTGCTGTTTACAGGTAGCAAAGGGCAGAGCAACCCTGATGGGTCCAGCAAAGTTGATGCTGGTGCTGTGCACAGGGAAACAAAGACGCGTTACGAGGCTCCCAGCAGACCTACTGACCACTCAGTTGTGCAGTTCAGGAGACTCAATCACTTCTTAAATCTTGAGAGCTATTTTTCCATTAATGCTTTTCTCTCATTGAATAAACCAGTGGAATAAGAAACAGAAAACTGTAGCCCAGGAACTCTCCTTGTCTTAAGATTAGTCTCTGCCTTGACTTCTACATCAGGAATTCCCTGAGAAATATTCTGGGAGTAAACTAGAGCTGTGAGCAGCCCTGACACATGC
>NW_009728571.1:0-2215 GCF_000703405.1 Apaloderma vittatum
GCCGGTGAGTGAGCAGGAGGCGGGGAGGCAGAGTGGTACCGCATGTGGGTTGGCGACGAGTCTCTGTTTCTGCGAGGTAAACCTCCGCTCCGGGGCTCAGTGGGGTTGGGGAGGGGTTTGAGGGTTCACTTATGCTCCTCGCCCTGCAGGTGCGGGGTGTTGGCTGAGGGGTTACCCTCCCTGAGCGGGACATCACCCTGAGGGACATAATTACTCTCTCTGAGGGAGCTTTCCTCCCTGAGGGGGCTTCTGCTGTGACGGGTTACCTTCTCTGAGGGAGTCCCTCTCCCTGAGGGAATTGCCCTCTCTGGAGGGGGAGGCCAGCTCATTACCAGCCCTGAGGGAGCTCCCTTGCCCGGGGGCGATGCTTCCCTTAGGGGTTACCTTCTCTGAGGGGGTCCCTCTCCCTGAGGGAATTACTCTCTCTAAGGGAGTTAATTACCCTCCCTGAGGGAGTTTCGCCTCCTGAGGGGGGTGCTGCCCTGAGCGGGGCTGGTCTCTCCTCTCGGGGGGGTGACGGCTGTGGCTTCCCTGGTTTGATAACCAGTTTTAGAGCCGCTCTAGTGTAGGCTTTTGCAGAGAACAACCGGCCTCTCCGCTTGCAGTCCCTCTTTTCGGCATATTGCCTGGCGACTTTTATTTCCAATGAAGAGTGAACTATAAGTTGAGACCCAGCTGGAGTGGAGACTCTGGAGGGAGGAGAAAAACGAGGCCGTTCACCACCCACTTTGTAGCTGGTGACGGGGTCACACGTGGGGATAGCAGTAATGTTTTGGTAACACACAGCAATTTTTGATAAACTCTAATGAGCAGAGCGGGCACCAAAATGTTTAGCGAGAGAGGTTTATGAAGGCAAACGAAGCAGATGATGCCAGGAGGAATCCCAGTGGTGGTGGAGAAAGAGGACTCTGGATGATACGTCGCAAATGTAGCTGCTTTGGTTAAAGATGTTTTGGGTCAGGCCAGTCTTTGTCACTGTTTTTCCAGCAGAGTGATGTTTATGTGTGCTTTTGTGTTTACACTTGGCAAAACGGTCCTAGTTTGATCTGTTTAAGTAAATGGTTTGTAATCCTTTTTGCATGACTTCTGGTTTGATCAAAAGAACAATTTCCAGATGGGAATAATATAGGTGAGATAGCTTAAAACTTTACTGAAGGGCTTCCTTGGGTCGAGTCAGTACTTTTGAGCCTTGCTGCCTGATGTCTTTGTCTTTCTGCCAGTCATTAGCCTGGCTGAACAGTGAAAAATCACCTTGTAAAACTTTTTTTTCTTACACAGAACAGGCATACAGCAATAGATCAGATGGGGGAGCTGCAGCATTCAGGTTTGTTCAACATCCTCAGCTCCTTAGTTTGAGTAAACCCTGTACTCACATGCATATGAGAAACAAGGGAAGGGATACAATTTAGAGTTAAACATGTCAAAAACTTCAGGAAATCATGATATAGTGATATAATACTGATGGGGGGTATTGCAATCTATTTGTAACTGTTGCTTTAGCTTTTACAGGTAAGTTGAGTTCAAAAAGTGGGGTTTTTTTCTGCTTGTGAGGGGGTAAGTTATCCATAGTTTGAGCAAACAAGTACATTTTTTTCTTGCACTTCTCAGCAAAATTGCCTAAAAAGATGGGACTTGTAGAGCTTTTGTAGGTTTTCCTTTTTGGGGGAGTTGTTAGAGAACTGCAGCCTGACATGAATGTTAATCTTGCATTTGAGGTGAAGATAGTTTTACTGAAAGTGTTTAAAGTTATTTTAAGAATTACCAAACATTGCATTCTTCTATGTGTCTAAACTTCTTCCTGGTTAGCTTTGTAAAGGATTTTCGTCAAATTTTAGTGTCTAAAAAGAATCTGGTCTTTATGTACCCTTGTGAAAAACAGAACTTGAGAGCATGGAAATGGAGGTAGAGATGTAGTGATAAAAAAGTAAGGAAATAATGGATTGCAGGGAGGGCGTAACGGTTACTGTTGTTTTGTTTCCAAAAGACTTGTGAGTCCCCATTAGTTTGAGCTGTTAAGCTGTTTCCTGTAACTTTTAGAATCATAGAATCATAAAGGTTGGAAGGGACCCTAAGATCATCAAGTCCAACCTACAGCCCTACGCCACCGTGACACTTGTCGCAGAAAGTAAAAATCACTAAACAGAACTGGGTTTTTAGCTAAACCCAGGACAACACTAAACCACATCCTGAAGTGCCACATCCAACTGTTTTTTAA
>NW_009728572.1:0-826 GCF_000703405.1 Apaloderma vittatum
CCGGGAGAACGTGGGATTTCTGCCTAATTACAACAAATTAGAAAACACTAAATGCCACAAAGCAGCGGCTCACTGCGACGGAGCAATTAATTTGGGCACTGAGCACGTGCGAAGAAATGGGCTTGAGAGGGTGCAGGGCACCCGCTGAGCCTCGTTATCCCACCTTGCCAGGGGTAAAAAAAAAAATAAAAAAAGGGGGGGTGTGAACAAACCCCAAAACCCCAAACCAAACCGAACCCTAGTGACGAAACCCGGGGTAGGGTGGCAGGTCATCCAGGGCGGGTGGCGGGCGCGGCTCGGGCACGAGCCAACCCTTGTCTCCTCTCACCTTGGGCTGGATTTCACAACGTCAATGACTATTTATTGTTCCTGCCTTGGAAATAAATACATGGAAATTAAGCCGAAAGGTGTGGCGTGCATTTAATTAGAGACAGGAAATGTGTCAAATGGTTGGGGTGACGGCGGGGTGGGGAGGGGGAAAAGGGGAGCCGGGGCTCCTGGATCCTTGCACCAGGCTGGGAATGTGCCGTGGGAGTGGGGACTCCCAGGTCCTATTTCTGGTTTGGTGACGGGCTCGTCGGCGCTGTCGGGGGGGAAGGCAATTCCTGCGGCGTGGGGCATCCTTGCTGGAAAGCCCTTGGAGGGCGGTGAAAAGAGCTCGGTGCCCCTCGGTGGGTCAGCAGTGACCGTGCACCAATGGAAACACAGAGAAATATTATTATCCGTGACGGGGTGTGCCCATTGCGGTGGTTACCCGAGACCCCACTGAAACTCAGCGTCCCCTCTCTCTGCAAAAGGTCCCGTCGGGGCAGAGTTTGCCCACGAG
>NW_009728572.1:999-1258 GCF_000703405.1 Apaloderma vittatum
GGTTGTGACATCTGCCAGGCGCAGGAGAGTAATGAAGGGCCATGATTCAGAGGTGAGCTGTTTGCCTGCAGGGTCGGGGAGGGATTCCCACCCGCCCGGGTTGTTGCATCAACGACACCGGAGCATCTTGGCCGAGAACGAGAGGTTTGCTCCCTCCCGACCGCGATTAGGAAGAAGCCAGCGGAGAGATGAGATGACACATATCTTTCTTTTTTTTTTTTTTAACAGGACGGGGGTCCCAAAAGCCCTCTTAGGCAGG
>NW_009728572.1:1282-2176 GCF_000703405.1 Apaloderma vittatum
CCTGAAACAGGCAGCTCCCAAGAACGCCCGTATCTGATCTCGGCATCAAATCGCTGCAGCATTGCGCCGGTAGACGCACAGGGGGACAATTTGCCGAGACAATTAATTACGGAGGTGGCTTTGCAAGCACAGCTACTAGCTGAGAAGAGCCTTTTCCCTCCAGAACATCTAGAGGTGGCTGAGAACTGAATACGACCCTGCTCAGACCTGGGAATTGTGTTCCCAAGTGCCCAGTGACCCACGCCAGCCCCTTTCACCTTGAGAACAAGCTGGTTTGGTTCAAATAAAGTATGTCCCCAACCTTTCCGGGCAGATCCTGAGATGCACAGAGACACAACTCGGGGGTTCGTGCAGGGTGGGCGGCAGGGATGAGCCATGGGATGGACGAGCTTGTTTGCAAACCTTGGGATCCAGCTGGATTTGTACTGTGAGACCAGCAAACCACCGCTTTTGGGAGCCCGCCGCCCCTTCCAGATGGTTGGGGAAGGTCCCCCAAAAAGCCTATCGTCACCCCAGAGCCACGCATAGAGCAGCCCCCCCACCTTGGGAGGCAGAGCCTGCCGCGGGTCCCTGCTCGCCCCGACCCGTCGGGGTGTTGCAATCGCAAGGAGCCATTTCCCAGGTGAGCCTCAGCCTGGGAACGCCCGGGGAACGTCAGGAAGGGGTGGGAGCCTCTTTAAAAGCCCGTCTGATCCCAGTGGTATGGGTGCAAGGTGAGGAGAGAACGGGCGGAATCAGCTCCCACGCGCTGGGGCTGCCCAACCGGAGACAGACGGACACAGCGGGACCCACGGACGGAGCCAGGTGAGGCTCTGAACGGGGACATGGGAAAATCCAGCGAGACCCCCAGGGTTTGTCATCAACCGGCAGCAGTTCTGGATGTGCTGCTGCAGG
>NW_009728573.1:0-225 GCF_000703405.1 Apaloderma vittatum
CAGGTGGGGAGGCCAGGAAGGGGCTGGAGGACAGCCCTGATCTTTCACCCCTTGCCCAGGATCTGTCTGGGAGCGCCGAGCCCGGTGGTCTGGCCCAGGTCACTCATCCCTCACTGCCTGGTCATCTCCATCACAAAACCAGGGTGCAATAACTCAGCATGGAAGGGAAGTGGAGGGCGTTGATTTAAACCCGGGGATGGGCTCTCCTAACCCTGGTCCTCCTTC
>NW_009728574.1:0-983 GCF_000703405.1 Apaloderma vittatum
AGAAAAAAAAAAAAAATCCACGCGTTCTGTAAATCAGCCTAAAGTATTTTAAAGTATTTCAACTTAAATAATCCTCCACAGTCATAATAATTTACATACACATTAAAAGCGGTTTAAATTATACCTTTGAAAACACAGCGCCTGGGAAAACATTGGCTTGGCAAGTGTTCTTGTAGCAGCTATTGCTCTGATGCCTTGTAAAAGTAAATAGCTATTACCTGTTATAATGCAAAGGATATACTTTCAAAAATCAGTTGATTGAGCAATTAAGAATACACCTTTCCTGTCATTTTTGGACTGAAGCAATTTATTAAAGCTCAATTTAAATACAGGGATGATGCAACTTAAAATCCAGATGACCTTTCATAAATCTAAGCAGCTCGGATACATCAACATTTCTGGTTATACGTTGTTGGCAAATAAACGTTTTAAACACTTGGCATACAGTTTAAGTTAATCCATAAACAGAATTTTAGAAGCATTTAAAGTAACTGCACATTAAGACCCGTGACCTTAACACATGATAAATACTGTTGGCGTGGAAGGGTCCTTTAAAGAATAACAAATAAATAGCATGTCTTGTTTATACATCATTGCAAAGTGGAAAGAAACAAGGTGCACATAAATATTTCTTTTAAAAATGCGATACTTTCAGCCACATGGAGTAGGGGGTTTGATCAGTTATTTTTTGTCTTTTTTGTTAACTCTCTCGATTTTTCTTAAATCACTCTTACCAAACTTTGCGCATTTTCACAGGGTCAAAGTTTAGAGACGATAAAAAATACAAAGTCTTCCATAGCAACCGTCCAGTCTCTTTGTTTCTGCGAGTCGCTTAAATAATAAGTTTACATTTCAAGTTTGTTTGTTTCCTGGCTCAGAATAATAATAATAATAATAATACTGGTAATAATAATTAAAAAAAAAAAATCTATGTTCAAGTGCCCTCTCTGATTTGTCCCATCCATCTCCGCGCCCGGGGCGCT
>NW_009728575.1:0-652 GCF_000703405.1 Apaloderma vittatum
TTTCTCTTTCAAATGGGGCAAATGTGTCGCCTAGCTGCGCCCAGGGGTGCTGGCTCTGTGGAGTTAATACAGGCTAAGTAAAAGCGCTTCTCTGGGTTAGTGCTTGGGTTGTAGTGCCGCTGTTTAGCTTGGGGTGAAGCGTACTGCATTGGTCTGCCCGGGAGGAGCACTGATCGCTGGCTTGGTGCTGCAGGTCTGTTCCTGTGGGTAGGGGCATGCCTTGCTAACCACTGTGCCCCTGAAGAACTTGGAAGAACTGATAAAAAGTGAACATCCTGCTCCAGAAAACAGTGAAAAAGCCAAGCGATTGCCAAAGAACACCGAGTCAGCCAAAGGTAAAGGCAGCAGGGGGAGGTCACCACCACCCCCTCAATGCAAACCGAAGAGAATTTGTCACCCACCAACACACACACGTAAGGGCATCTGTGCTCCTTTCATCACAAGGGAGAGTAATTTAAATACAACTAACCAGTTTTGACCACATTGACCTGGACAGACTGGATCAATGGGCCCAGGCCAACTGTATGAAATTCAACAGAGACAAGTGTAGGATCCTGCATTTTGGTCACGGCAACCCCATCCAACGCTACAGGCTTGGAGAAGGGTGGCTGGAAAGCTATGCGGAGGAAAAGGACCTGGGTGTTCTAATTGA
>NW_009728576.1:0-215 GCF_000703405.1 Apaloderma vittatum
GTCTGCAGTTCATTTCAAGATGGCCGCTTGGCTCACATTCATTTTCTGCTGAACGACTTTTAACTTTCATTGTCTTTTTTGGCCGCTCTGATCATCACCCACCGGCTCCGTTTTCCGGGTACGTATGAAGCGAGGTGTCGCCTCACCGAGGGCGGGGGGCGAAGGGGGCTCGGCGGCGGTTTTCGGCCGGTTTGGGGGCTGCAAAGGGGAGCCTA
>NW_009728576.1:267-556 GCF_000703405.1 Apaloderma vittatum
GCTCCAGCCACACACACACACATATAGACACGCAGCAGCAGCCTGTGCACTCGCTCGCGTTACGCGCCCACATTTGCAAATTTTAGTTCCTTTCTTTCTCCAGACGCCCCCTAAAACCTTTCTGTGCACATGGCCCCCGAGGAGAATATTTATATTTCCAGACCCTGCTGCCAGCCCGGCCTGAGCGCCCTTTGTTTAAAGGCAGATTTTGATTAAACACGGACGTTCGTGAAATCTGGAGCTGCCTGGGTCAAGTGATTTCAGTCCTCCCCGAAAGAAATGTGTCTGG
>NW_009728576.1:633-4004 GCF_000703405.1 Apaloderma vittatum
TCGGGGTGTTGTTAGGCTTCGGGGCACCCAGGAGAAAATGTTATTAACTTAAGTTGGACAAGTACTTGTGTGGAATTGGATGGGTTGTAAGATGGCGGTTCCCAGTTGTTTCCCATGTCTCCTCTTACATTTCTGCTCTAAATGCTAAAGTTCGGGGGTTTGTGGCTGCTGGGCGAGGAAAGAGGTGGCCAACACTGAGAAATAACTGGGGGGGGGGCAAGGGTAGCAGTTTGGCTGCGATCTCGGGGAGCTGGGGCGTGCGGTTTGCTGGAGCCTTTGGAGCAAAGGTGATGCGTCTGTGGGACGCAGGGGGGGTTTTTGAATTTCTTTTCTCTGGTTGGGATTTTTTTTTCTCCTGCTGAGCACGGGAAGGGGAAATTTACATTAAATCCTTTGTCAGATCTTAAAAGGTGTCACGGGTGGGCTCCTCGTGCTGCTGATGGGCAGCCCTGGAAAGTTGCTGGTGTATGTTTTTGTAATTGTATGGCCTTGGCAATACATAACGTGGCATGTTTCTCTGTATTTACTGTAAATATTTGCAATTAATCAGGTAAAAATAAGCAGGAAAATCGCATTTCTATAAAAGTGAGATAGTCACTTTTCAGCCCCAAGAAACTTTGATTCACTCCTCCACTCTCCAGAAAAGTCGAGGGAAAAACCTGGGCGTGTGTGCCCATCTGCAGGCTTAGCGTTAAAAAGATTTTTTTTTTTGAGTAGTCTGTAGCAGTCAGGGCAACTTATTTTATGGGGGTGTCCCAAAGACCAGGGAGATTCTGGAACTACAGTCTAGTAAAACTACTTTGAGTGAGTCTGTGCAGTGCGTCCTGGAAACTGAGACAGACTCTTGTTGCAGTCTGCCAGAGACACGAAGGCTTGACCTACCCGATCGCTTTGTGTAGTGCAAAAATAACATTTTAGGTTATTTTTTAAGAAGACAGATAGTATTCTCCACCTAATCCCAGGAGGAGATTTAAGGGACTGGGGTCCTTTTGCACCTTCTTGCCAATATTCAGGTCTTTCCCCGCTGCAGCGAGCTGGGCAGAGATCTCTGAGCCCCGTGTGCCTTCTCTGAACGAAGCACCGTCCCCTCCTTTAAAACATATGTGGCCATTCTTAAGTGAAAGAGTAATAACAGGCTCGATAGTAAAAGTGGCTCTGACTGATAATGGGCAAAGATGTAGAATGACGGCTGCTTTATTCCTAGTGAGAGAATTTTCCTAGAGGAGCTGGGTGCAAAGTACACAAACCTACCCAAGCGATGCTTCTGGGGTTTTATGTATGTATTTTCTGTTAGAGAACTGCCGAGCAAGGTTTGATAGCTTATTGCTTTATAGATTTTTAATAATGTAGTTGATTCTTAGGAAGAGAATGCACTTCTGTTTTTCTTCATTTTGACATAACCCGCTTAAGGCCTCTAAATAATCAGTTGGCTGGCAGTGTTTACTTCCAGCGACTATTATCTCCGTATATTTTACGTTTAGTTGTTCCCGTGTGTCAATGTGTAAATATATATTGTCCTGGCTAAGAGGCTGTTTGTACTGACTGTGCAAAGTGTTGGTATTCGCCGTGCCATCAGCACGAGCAGAGAAAAAAATCCGAAAGGGTTTCCCTCGTACCAAAATATTAAGCTCAGGCTCCTGTAGTAAAATGTGCCGCGTTCGTGTCACATACCCGCAGGCGCAGACACGCGTGTGCCTCTGCCTGTGCGGGAGGCTTTTTGGGGAGAAGTTAGGCGCCTAGTTCAGCTCGCTGGAGGGAACCACTGATTTCAAAGATAGCTCTGATTTCAAAGATAGCACGTTGAAAATGTGCTAACTTTGTGCAATAAATAATCCGCGTTTAGGGGTTGCTTCGACAAAACAGGTTTCACGGTTGAATTTAATCCCCCTCCATTTAGGAAGGGGCTACGCCTGCATGAAATAAACGCGTTAATGTCTTGAAAGGTTTGCCCCAGCCTGTCAGGGTTGGGAAGGAATTCTCGGTCAGCCGACTTGCGTGACCTCGGTCAGCGCTGGGGTTTTTGGTTTAGATATTTATGAATTATAAGGTAGTGACTTGAAGAAATAAAACACAGAACCGTGAAAGCAGCCTGCCCGTGTTTAAGTACCCAAAGGGACCTCAGAGTCGCAGGCGTCAGGAGGCTGGGCTCTTCACAGAGGATGCAGAAGCCCGGGCTCTGCTTTTTCTGGAAAAGCAAACCCTCGGTATCAGTTTAAGAGTAAGAAGCGGAGGGTCAGGGACCCTGGAAGCGACATTTAAATCGCAGTACAATGCCGCGGGGGTCTCGCTTTCCCGTACGGGGCTAGGAACAGCTTTGGGGACCTGGTCTGGCTCGCTGTTTATTGCGTTTCGCTTTTCTGTGTGCTGGCCGGCTCTGGTTTGGTGCTGGGGAATTTTATCTGCTGCTCAGTCGAGGGCTCTCCTGCAGCAGCAAGAAAAGTTTTCTGGCTAGAATCGCTCGTTGGCGCTGTGCACACTTCTTGAGGAATATTGTGCCCCTGTCCTGGGCAGTTTGGCCGAAAATCAAAGATTTTAGAAAGCTTGATGTGGTGTGGTTTTGTGCGGTGGTTTTTTGTTGGTTTTCTTTTTTCGCTGCCTAACATCATGGTTTGCGACTGCCTGGGGAAGAACCTTCTCCAGCTTGCACGATGCTGCCGTGAGAGGTGGCTCGCAAGCCTTGGGAGGAGTGGGGACCAAGGACAGGAGCTGCTGTGCTGGAGCACGGACATGGGGGAGCGAATAGCTTGCATTGAAGCAACGTTGTTGCGTTACGTTTTTCAGGATCTGGTTGACAGAAAATAATTTACTCTGCAATTGACGTGGCTGACAGTTTTTTCTCCCCGGCGTCCTTTCCCCTTTGCCTCTTATTCCTTCTCATTTTAAATAGTCTGTGTGCATCTAATGTCGGTACCAGTGCATCCGATGGGGCTTTTGGGGTTTCAGACTGTGAAAATGACATTTGCTTTTCACTCTTGTCGCTGCATTGTGTTGACAAGGTGTTGATTTAGCTTTAGGAATGATCTGGTCACATGGTCCTTCTCATGTTGTCACTAATGTACCGTTTAAAGTCAGTTTGGGCTTCCCTCCCTTCCCCGGTGTGCTTTATGGCTCAAAAGGGGGTCTGTTTGAGGGTCTGGAGATTTGGTTTCTCCCGTCCACACACCTTACCCTTGTGCTGCTGATCTCTTTCCACCTCCTGCAAAACTTTGCACCGCGTGCGCTTCGTCCGCGGGAGGCTTTTCAAACGAGAGTCAGAAGAGGGGGGGAAAGAAAGAGAGAGAGAAAGAAAGAGAGAAGGGGCGGGGGTGAGGTGGGGGGAGAGAGAAAGGAAGGAAGGAAGGAGAGAAGGGGAGAGAGGGGATGCCGGCGGC
>NW_009728577.1:0-258 GCF_000703405.1 Apaloderma vittatum
TCCTCTATTATTCAGAATTGTTTTGCTTTTCTGAACTGCCTTGTGTAGGTTGCAACAACCCCACAGGTTCCAGAATGGGAGATGATGAGTCACTGTCAAAATGTAGATTTTTAATTTTTTTATTTTTTTTTTTGCTTTTAGCCGTGCTGAGGGAGCAAAGTCTCTGTGACACACGCTGATGGCTGGCTGAAGCTCCCAGTCCACCCATGGGTGTGAGCACGCAGGCTGTGCCCGTGATATCCCGACGTGGGGATGCCC
>NW_009728577.1:572-1424 GCF_000703405.1 Apaloderma vittatum
AAGGCATATCTGTGTAGGTGACTCCGCTCAGACACCAGCCGCCACCGCAGAGAGGGGGAGAGAGTGTGAAGTAGAGATGGAGCCAGATTACGCCGGTGGGACGCCGGCGCGGGGCCGCGGGGCGATGAGGGAGCTTGGTCCTGGGGAGGAGGATCTGCCCTGCGGCGGGGAACCCCAGCATCCAGCCCAGCAAAGACAGAGGGTGTCCATGCCCATCCCACCGCCCTTTCCTGACACTTTTCAGAGCGGCTCATATTGTCCTTGGAAAGCGGCTGTGTTCAAGGCTTGGTGATGCAGGAGGCGAACAAGATGCTGGGATGTGGCCGGGAGCCTGGGGACACGGCGCTGAGGTGCTGCTCGGTCCCGTGTCAGCCGTGCCCAGCCCTGCCCCGTGGCTGCAGGTCTGAGGTGGAGCTGAATGCCCAGAGCTTTGCAATCCCCCATCGGGGACCTTGTGCAAAGAGCCTCAGGGTCCCTTGCAGAGTGCGAAGCTGGGGAAGAAGGGAAGGAGTAGAGATGAGTTTCTTTCCATCTCTCCAAGCATCTGGGAGGTGGGTGGGAGGTAAAAAAAGATGAGCCCTGAAGTTTTAATTCCTCGGAGATATTTAGGTATCTCGCTCTCGTTACTCAAGGGAGCGCAGAGCCTGAGCGTCTCTGAGGAGGTGCTGCAGGCTCGACCCCTGGCGCTTGCCAGCTGAGCTTGGACCTCTGATTCTCCAACGACTTAATTTTAAGAGAACTTAAACTACAATGACCCCACCGCTTCCTCCACACGGATTTGGTGTGACAAGGTATCTTTAGGAAAGCCGTTACTGTAAACCGCAACTTAAGAGATAAACTCACTTGAATTTA
>NW_009728577.1:1455-2648 GCF_000703405.1 Apaloderma vittatum
AGAGAGCTCAAGGCTGAAGCGTGACCTGGCCCCAGGACTCCTGCCCGAGTCAGCCAGCAGGACGGGAGGGAGGAATTTTGTTCTCATTTAAGAACGGCATTAGCTCATCTTCCCCAGCCCGAGTCTTAGTTTGCACACTGAGCACTAACAACCAGAATAGTCCCTGGAAAACTGTTCCACTGGATGGAAAGTAATGAGATTTTAAAGCCGTAACTAGAGCTCTTTAGTCTTGTGGCTCTCTGGGTTAGGATCAATATTCTTAGCCATATTTTCACCATCACGAGACTTGCCTCGTAAACCCCTCCCTGCCCACTCCCCCCCTCCCCAGCCCTCCCTGGGGAAAAGGGCTTTGAGAGGAAAAAGACCTGAGATCAAATCAATTAATTGCCTCTGCATTCTCCAATAAATGCGGTGCAGAGAGTACGTACATTGAAATACAAACGAACTAAAGCAGCAGCAACAAAACCCCGCTGAAGCGAAGCATCGCCCAAAAAAAAGGGGGCGGGGGGGGGAGGGGGGGGGCGGGGGGGGGCCAGCCGTTAAGTCACCACGTTTCAGCGTGTGGCTCCGGGATGCTCCGAGCTGGTGGGGATGAGAGCGATCGAAGAATCACGCGGAGCGCGGGATGAAAAAAAAAAACCAGCCCCGCGGGAGGGGAAGGGAAGGAATGCCTTTACAGAACTGGTGAATGCAGAACGTGTTACATGAGTTCATCTCTCCAAAATTAAATCTGGCGATAGCTAAAAAAAGGCAAGACTCGCCGCAGCGAGCCTGGAGCCATCGGGCAGGGACACCCTGCAGGCGTGGCTGATGTCCCGCTGCCACGCTTACACGTGGAAAATGCCCTGGAACATTTGCCAACTGGAGACGGCTTCCCCACCATGCCTGGGGATGCTCAGGGTGTCCCTGGGTTTAAACGGGACCGGTGAATCCAGAGCTTGAGCTGGAGGAGCTGGCTGTAAAGGGTGCAGAGTACGGGTGGGTGCTGCTCCACTGCTGGCTGAGGCTTCGCGGGAGCTGCAAAGGATGAGGAGAGAGGTGGTCACAGTGCTAGCCCTCCACGCCTCTTTTTTCCGGGCAGGTCTGGTTCCTCAGAGCAGAGAAAAGTGAAGGGAGAAGCTGTCCCATGTCAGGGTGGGTGAGGGCAGGCAGCATAGCCCCGCTTCCCGGCCGGGAGCCCCCGGAGCAGAGCT
>NW_009728577.1:2804-3021 GCF_000703405.1 Apaloderma vittatum
GTTAATCCCATGGCGGCGTGACTTGCGCGGGCATCGGCTGGGGAAACGCCTTGTGAGCAGGCTGGGATGTGGCAAAACTGGCACCACGAGCAGCTCTGGGTGCTGTGCCCGTGGCGGGGGCTCGCAGCTGGGTGCTGCTGGCACGGGGTGGGGTGGTGAGGTGTCTGCGGGGGCTGAGGCCGCGGATGCCTGGAGCTTGCGCCGAGCCAGGTTGGCG
>NW_009728578.1:0-234 GCF_000703405.1 Apaloderma vittatum
GAGGGGGAGGAGGAGGAAGGGGAGCGTCCCCAGGCACCAGCAGGAAGAACCACCCGGGGAGGGCCGGGCTGGGACCGGTGTGGACGCTGCTGCCCAGTTCCCTTCCTTCCAAGTAAAAGGATTGCTAATTTTTTTTTCATTGCCTTCTTTTCCGTTTTTTTTTCTTTCTTTCTTTCTTTTTTTTTTCCTTTGCAAGCCCCTTCTCTGGCTACTTGCGCTCCGCCCTTCATTTCC
>NW_009728578.1:247-599 GCF_000703405.1 Apaloderma vittatum
GCCGAGGCAGGGAAATGTTTAGATTTGCCTGCCAGGCTGCCGGTTTGCAGGCGAACAGGGATGCTCGGGGCTTTGCGTTTATTTTTCTTATGACTGATTTCGTGTGTGGTTTTTGGCCAGCATTCCCCGTCCGGGGTCATATGCAGCCCTGGGGTGAAGGCAGGGATGAGCCCTTTTCCCCGTCAATTTGCTGGTGGGAATTTCAGTGCTGAGGGAGGTGGAGGAGAAATGTCTCCTTTTAAACACGGTTCACATGAAAAAAACCGCATTTCCAGCCTGTCAGCCTGGGGATTGTTGAGGAATGGGAGCGTTCACCAGTAGCCGGGTGATTGAGGTTAAAACCTGCCTTCCG
>NW_009728578.1:616-1404 GCF_000703405.1 Apaloderma vittatum
CAGCCGAGGAGAAGCAGCTTGTCCCCCGCTGCCAGGCCACCGCTCCGCTCGCTTGGCCACCATCCAGAAGAGATTTGCAATGCCAACAGCCAGGCTAGGTGGCCTGAAAATCCTTCCTGCCCTTGGCACGGAGGAGTTATGAGCTCTGCGGGACTTGTTTGCAAGCAAGGAGATCTGCTTGTACACCATCCCTTCTCCCTGACCTCCCTCAGGCTATCGTGAAAGATGCCCCAGAGCTGAGTAACCCTTCAGGCTATCATGAAAGATGCCCCAGTGCTGGGTACGTGCCTCCGAGCCCCCTACGGCTGCAGATACGCCTGAGAGACCCCAGCCTGAAATCTGAACCTCAGCGTTAGGAAGACTTGGGGCACGGGGTTGCGCAAGACCCCGGCTCCCAGCCTCTTCACAGTGGTGGGGTATTGCATGCCACGGTTTCTGTGTGTCTGGAAGTGATTTGAAAAAGCTGATCTGCTGTTAACCCTAAACAAAACAGAGGCCTTAAAAAAAAAAATTAAAAAAAATCCTGTCTCACATATTCTTCAATCGCTAGACAGGAGTGACAGAGGTTTCAGGCTATATTTTCTTCACATTCCTGGAGTCTCTTATTAATATTTTGCAAGAGCAAATTAGCACCCGTCCATAGGAGAGCCCACACGGCTGAAAGGAGCCTCCTTTCCGCTCTTGCCTGTCCTGCCCCGGCCATACAGCTGAGGAAGGTGTTGGAGCATCGCCACGCCGGAGGAGCCGCCGTGTGCTGCTGTCTGGAGCAAAGCCCCGGAGGTGACGCC
>NW_009728578.1:1435-2591 GCF_000703405.1 Apaloderma vittatum
TTGCCCCAGCCCTGGGAGCAGCAAGATGGGTGCTGGGGGGAGCTGGGGGGCCCCCATGCAAGGGCCTGTGGCTGCTTGTAGGGTGAAGTGAGCAGCCTTTGGAACAGTCAGTGCAGACAGCGGCTGGTGATGTCCCAGGAGCATCCCCTCCGTGGTTGATCCTGGTCATTCTCCTGGGCTTCAGCCGAGCACACAGCGTTTTCCCTGGCCACGTCACCCCGTGGCCTCCCCCATGGCCCCAGCAGCATTCTGGACCTTCAGGTGGGCTCAAAGCTGAGGAGCTGGGGTTGGACCTGGTGCCGCCAATGTCTTTTGGGATGTGGTGGGGATGAACTGCAGCAGGGTGGGAGAGGAGGGAGCTCAGATTTTTTCCGGCACTGGAAACGATGCTAAGAGCTGGGGCAAACCCTCCCAGGGGAAGGCAGACGCAGAGCCTCGTGCCTGCCACGCTTGCTCTGTGCAACTGCTCCAAGTGTGGGCCTCCTCCGCAGGGAATGGCAGCGGGTTCATGATGTTTTCCTTATGCGGGGAAGCGTGGGGCTGGGCATTGCAGCCTGGGGTGGTCCAAGCCCTTCTCAGAGCAAAGCCAGGCACCTTGACCTCAGAGCACGCGTGTGGTGCAAACCCTGCCTTGCAGTGTGTCTGCAAACCCTGCCTCACAGTGCATTTGCTGTTGGTGCTGGTGTAGGGATGGGGACAAAGAGCCAGCGAGGGTGACGGAGGGGAAAAAAGAAGAGGGACAGTTGCTGGAGGAGGAGGGTTGAGAGCTGCGAAGAAGAGAGAAGGAGAGTTGCAAGGGAGGAGGCAGCAGTGTGCAAAGCACCTGGGTGTAAAAATGCTTGGGTGGCTGGCTCAGCTTTCCTGGGGGAGATAGGCATATGAATCTGCCCTGGGGACGCAGGGATGGGACACTGGGTGCTGGTGACCCCTCGGCTCCTCGCTGGCCGCCACCAGGACATGTGGGGAGGAAATCCTGGCCATCCCCATGTGGAGATAAGCTCAGCTGTGTGACCTCTCTCCACAGGGCCTGGCGTCGGGCGAGCTGGACCCTGTCCCGGTGCACAACCTCAAGAGTTGTGTCTTTTTTTTTCTTTTTTTTTGGACCCCTTTCTTTCTTTCTTTTTCTCCCCCTCCCCCCCCAAATCCCCCCAGATTT
>NW_009728579.1:0-236 GCF_000703405.1 Apaloderma vittatum
GAACGCTGAGCAGCTCTCCCAGCCCCCGAGAAAGAGGACACCCACCACCGGAGCAGGTCCTTCATGTCCTGACCTGTTTGCCCATCTCCAGCTGCCCGGCCACTCCCGTGGGATGGCTACTCTGCGCTGCCCCTTGTCCAGATGTGTAGCAGAAGGCAGAGCTTGGAGACAGAGGACAGGGTGGCAGCTGTGAAGGAGGAAGAACATCTTGGCTATATCACGTTTGGGGTTTACTC
>NW_009728579.1:369-589 GCF_000703405.1 Apaloderma vittatum
GTAGGTAGGACCCGAGCTGGAGGTGCTCTCCGTGGGAGGCTGTGAGCTCCTTGCTCGGTGAGTCTCTGCTGCATTGGGAGTGACTCTTCTGCTAAACCAACCTTTGACATTTGTAGTGGAGGATGTGGGACGTGGAGGACGTGGCTTGTGCAATCACCTTCAACAGTTGTGACCCATCACTTGGCTTCTGGCTTCTTCCAGGAGTCGAACCAGACAAATC
>NW_009728580.1:0-249 GCF_000703405.1 Apaloderma vittatum
GATGAGAGGGGGGCGCCCCCCGAGCAGCGCCTCGAGCTCTACCAGGTCGGGGAACCCCCCGATCATTTGGGGAGGGGGGAAAAAAAACAGATTCCTGGTGGGTTTGGGGACCCCCCTGGGCAGGTTTTGGGGGATATCGGAGTCGTGTCAGGTTTGGGAACCCCCTGGATGGGGTTTGGGGACCCCCCTGGCCATGTTTTGGGCACATTTTGGGGTCTGGTGAGGTTTGGGGCTCCCCTGGAGGGGGTT
>NW_009728581.1:0-1081 GCF_000703405.1 Apaloderma vittatum
TAAGTGGCTAAAAAAGCGGGGGAGGGCGGGAAGGTGGACGAGTGAGACTAAGGAAAAAAAGGACCAAAGTGGGTCTCAGCACAAAAGAGAACTCAACATGCAGGAAAAGAGGAGCAGGCACTCCATGGGCAGGGAGGCCAAAGAGTGATCTGATTTGGTTAATCCCCTCTCAAAAATACCGTGGAGGAGAAGGGGACACATCCTTCTAGCTGGCTCTTCCCCAGGTCCAAACCCCGACCAGGCAGGAGCTGGAGAGGAGGGAAGCGAAGCAGAACTGGCTGCACAGAAGCACAGCAGAGGAAAGGGATGCACATCAGGGAAAGATGCTGTGGGGGAACCTGTGGAGATGAGCCTGGGACAGTCTCAAGCTGCACAGCTGGGAAGGAGAGATTCTGCCCCTCTGCCCTGGTGAGATCCCACCTGGAATTGTGTCCAGCTCTGGAGCCCCCCATACAAGAAGGACATGGACCTCTCGGAGCAGGTCCAGAGGAGGCCACAAAGATGATAAGATGATCAGGGAGCTGGAGCATCTCTCCTATAAGGACAGGCTGAGAGAGTTGGGGCTGTTCAGCCTCGAGAAGGCTCTGGGGAGACCTTACAGCAGCCTCCCAGTGCCTGAAGGGGCTGCAGCAGAGCTGGGGAAGGGTTGCTTACAATGGCAAGTAGTGACAGGAGGAGGGGCAATGGTTTTAAACTAAAGCAGGGTAGATTTAGATCAGGCATTAGGAAGAAGTTCTTCACTACAAGGGTGCTGAAACCTTGGCACAGGTTGCCCAGAGAGGTGGTGGAGGCTCCATGGCTGGGGTTTTGAGCAACCTGGTCCAGTGGCAGGGGTCCCTGCCCATGGCAGGGTGTTGGAACTAGATGATCTTAAAGGTCCCTTCTGACCCAAACCATTCTGGGATGATTTCTTTTTTGAAGTTGCAGGTTTAGCACCAACAGGACTGTGCCATCCTGCACTTCTGCCACAGATCTCAAGTCAGAGAACCAAAGATACCACAGTGCTCTTCGTCTGCCCTCTCTTCACTTACCAGCTTGTGGCAGGTGCGCCAACCCGCCCCTTTTTTCCCCCACGAAACCA
>NW_009728581.1:1112-3820 GCF_000703405.1 Apaloderma vittatum
GCCTGGTTCCTCCTCCCTATTCCCAGACTCCTGAAAGAATGGATTTCAAACCATATCCTGCTACTGCAAAGCTTTATTTTAACAGACTAAATATCACAAGATATTATTGTAATCTGCTGGGACCTGTTGCTGTGAAAGGATTTTGACAATATCAAAACAGTAGGAAAACTCATGTAAGTTAAATGTAAAACCATGTAGTCAAAAGAAACATCTCAACTTGGAGTTTAAACTCTATTTTTCATTTATATCTTCTGAAAATTGAAATTCAGCTTGGGCTGGTTTGTCGTTTTCATTTAAAGTTTACACACATTTGAAAGCCATCAGGTGCTCACTTCCGCTCCGGACATTCCCACATCTGCCTTTCTCCTCAGCAAGACCTATCCCTGCTTGGTTTCTTCATTGCTGCATTGAACTCCCTGCCTCAGCACATGGGAGGGGAGTGTATCTAGTCAGTTTGGTGCTGAAGGTGTTTTTCACCCACGTGCTGGACCACAATCTTGCAGCTAGTTCTTTTCTGTTAATGACTCCCACAGGGGTGGAGGCACAAGCCTACCAATAAAATTAGAACACAACCATCATTCCATCATGCGAGAGAGTAGAACTTCCCCACGTTTTAATTTGGCTGTTTAAACAAGCACAAACTTTACAGAATGTTTGTCCTCTGATTACTCTAGAGATGATTCAGTGATACTAACTTCCTAAAAGATACTCAAGGATAGCAGAATAAAACAATATTAAAAGAAAAGCTCTACTGATTTCCAAATTCCAGCCCACAGAAGGTTACTTAACTGAGGAAAAAGTTACTTGTTTCCAGCCCTACATGGAGAGAAACACACACACACAAATGCACAAGTCCACTCCAGCTGGTAGAAGGAACTGCAAGCACCAAATAGTTTCAGCTTTCTGCTCTGGCAGCATCTTTGTCCAGCCAAGCCAAGTCCCTCCTCACTGCCCTCACTCCCCTAGGTCCAAGATTCAAAAAAGCATATCTGAAATACTGATAGTATTTATTTAGTTTAGAAAAAAAGGTTCTGTGAAACAGGTTATGTTTCCAGTTTGATTTTTTCAGTTAAAGCAGTCCTTTTTGCACAGTGACCATACCAAGCTAAGCTGCCTATACAACCCCTATGCAACCCATTCTAAAGGGGTATGGGGTGGGGTGTGGTGTGTGTGTCTCGTTTCCTCCCCTCCAGATGAATGCCTGAGAACAAGGCAGTCTTCTTCCAGCTGCAAGAGGAGATTTCAGCCTGCATTTCATGCTTTCAGCATTGCAGCTGCAGCCCTTATTTTGCAAAGTTCACTTCTTACAAACACCATGCAACAAACTCGCCTCACCTCCTGTTTTCAAGGTCTTCCCAAAGACTGTGTGTTTGAGAATCTACCTACTTACAACTTAAGAAAAAAAATCTTGACTTGATTTAATCTATTCAAGAATACCTGTACTCTGTCATTTCTCAGCTCTGATGTACTCTGCATGCTCTCTGCCAGGTGATGCCCATGTTTCTGCCATAATAAAGGGTCCTCCCTAAGCACAGATCCAAAGGTACTGCTCCTAGTGGGAGCCTAAAAAGCCTAAAGAACTATCCATTCAGGGAAATACCACACCTGCAGCCTGCTTAGGTGTGAGAAGTTAAACCAAAAAAAAAACCCTGAACAATGGCACAATATATGAAACTGAAAGATGGTAGCTTGATCAAAAGCCAGGCAGAAGGAACTCTGTCAGGACTTGGAGGGGAAAATTTGACAAAGAGAAGGCAGAGCTGTCTTAGCATCAAATGCCAGAGACCTACAGCATTCCTTCATCTTCAAGTTTTCAATAAATGAAAAAATTCCAGCCACAAAGCTGTCAATTTTTTTTGCAATTTACACACCTCAGCATTTTTTTCCACACAGAGGTGCTGACTCCTGCAGGGTACATTTAAGCCCCATGAAAAGAATCTTGCTTCTGTTATTTAGATTTAGCAGACCCTTCAGAAACCATCCCAGTCCTTCAGAAGCCCATGGACCACAAATTAAATGTTTTCCCAGACACAGGTATATGCTTCATAGCCTGGAAAACCTAGCACAACTAGGCAGGCAGCCAAAGTCAGTCTTCAGATAATTTGTGTGTGTGTGTGTGTGTGTGACTGACATGACTTAACTGCATCCTTTTTATTTATTTATATGAGATACTCTTGTGATAAGACAGGGAGGATTTACAGTGAGATGTCACATATCTGCTCAGCTCTTCCCCATCAACCATCTCATGCTGACATAGTGCCCTGGGGAAAGCACCAGAGCCTGTCTTCTTGCCTCCTTTCCTAGCAGTACATGGCCAGTCGGTGCAGAATATACTCCAGGTGTATTAATTTCTGCTTTCAGGTCCTGTTCATAGTAGCCAGTCCTTTGAAGGGCTGTATAACCAGTTTTCTCTGGACACTGGTCTCAGCAGTCCTTTGCCTTCTTACCAGAGTGCTGGTATTCCCAAAGCATCTGAGTGCTTTCAGTGGAAGCAGCTTGCAGCAGTCTTTTCACAAAGAGGACAGCCAGACACCTTTCTCCTTGCCTCTGTTAGGGCATGTTACTCAGCAATATCCTTTGGCTGAAGACAGCAGCCTTGTAGTCAAACATTGACTTATTAAAGACTTGGCTAATTGTTTGAAGATGCTTTTTTTTCCTTTAAAAATTCATTTGAAAAGGTACACATTTGTTATATCTCAGCTCCTACC
>NW_009728581.1:3851-24701 GCF_000703405.1 Apaloderma vittatum
CCCCACAAAAATGCAAGTTCTGTTCAGGAGCTGAACAGACACAGCTGGTCATCTTGCAGCCACACTTCCCAAAGGGAACACAGTTCCTGGACAACACACCGGAGCAGAGACTTCCCACCCACATGCTCCTCACACACAGAACTCAGCCGGGAGACTGGAAAAGGGCCCTGAGAAATACCACTAACAACCCATAAAGTAACAAGTCACATTATCTAAAGCATAGAGTGAACTACTGCCAACATGTTTCGGGTTTTTTTTGTTTGGTCATCTGAAGCGTTTGAGAATTAAGTCATTCTGAGTTGGGTAAGCAAAGTACGCTTGCACATTTACTAATCACCTAGCTAAATTGTACCCTGTTGGCAAACAACAGCAGCTCTCTCCCATTATAGGAATCTTTCTCATGCATTTTGAGATGAATACACAAGAAATATAACCTGCTATTTCAGGACCACAAATCACAAACTATCAACCTGGATGAAAAAAAGGTCCCTTGGAACCTGCTACCCCCCCAGCACTGGCAGAGACTTCAAGGCTGCACCAAAGAACTCCGAGTCTCCTTGGTTTCTCCATTCAGAACCTGATCCCTGAAGATTTGCCAATAGAGGGCAAAGCAAGTACTGATCAGGTAACAGAAAGACCCTGTAAAACTGACAGAAGACATAACAAAAGGCTCTCTAAATGCCAGACACCCAGCCTGTATTACAATTTCTTCACCTATGACTCCATAGTCACATCTGCAGAGTAGCCTGAAGCGATGCTCAGCTGTTGGGTCTGTGCACATATGCTAGTCATCGTAGGCTGAGATCCAGGTAAATTCCAACTTCCCCATACACCCACACTTCATTTCCTGGGTACAAAACTCTTGTGCACAGGTTGGAGAGAAGCCCTGTTTGTCTCAGTTGCAGGCCATGCGTCAGAAGACAATCCTTACAGCCTAGAAACAGATTTACAGAGGCCAGAGCCTTGGCATTCACTAAGATTCAGGGACACTAAATGCTTCGTCTCACCTGGGATTCCTGAAATGCTGCACTAGTCATCAAAACTAGTGTGCCCAGCAGTCTAAAGCACTGGATCAGAAATACAGTGTGACTATAAAAACAGAGAAGCTCCCAGAGCCAGGAGCAATGGGAGATATTTCCTACGTGTGAAACAAGTAACAGCATAAGCTGAGAAGAGAGAAGTGAAAGACACACAAGGTCAGGGGAATTCCTTCTTGAATGAAAGGAGAGAAAAGCAGCCCAGAGGTGTGTGAACCCTAGAGAAGGCAAGGCATGGGAAGGGTTGGAGAAATCTGGTTTCCCATTCTCCCTCATAACCCCTCATAATCCTTAAAATAGCAGGGACACTAAGGCAAATAAGAAAAAAAAAAATCTGCTATTTAACATAACAAAAAATTGTGCTGTACTAATTTCTCTAATGCTGCTTTCGGTTTTGTAATTAAGCACTTCATTGTGCATTATGCTGAAAAATCACAGCATTTTCACTTTAAACACAAAAGCATTAAGTGTCTCAAGCAAGCGGGGTCTCTAAATAGCAGAGTGCCACAGACAGGCTCCTTGGGTGTTTGGAGGCACCAGGTCATGCTACCCATCTCATGGATAGTGAGAAGTGTGCAGATACGGATAGGTTTTCCTCTGCTGGGTGTTTGCCAACATCCTCTTCTGACCCAGCCCTTGAGATGGAATGAGACAGCTTCCCGCCTCCTATCATCACAGATACTTTGCCAGGCACCTCCTTTTCAAGAAGCAAACAAAATCTAACTCTGCCCTCCACTGGGTAAAGAATGGGGTACAATGCACACGCATTAAATCTCGTTTAAAATCAGATCCCCTGCCACCAGAATGCTTCTTAATGACATTTTGTGTCAGACCACCACCACCACAGATAGCTTCTTCTGTATCCTGGAAGAGACCAGCTAGGAGGGAAATATTTGCCCTCAATTTTCAGACAAGCAGCCCGTCTCTGTGCTATCACTCTGCTCCAAAGCTTCGAGATATTGATGTAAAGAGGAGGAAAAAAAACCCAAAAAAACCAAATCCAAACCACCTCTAAGGGTCTCCCACACTGATTTTAATACACACTATGCTAGCTGATAGACTAGGCTTTTGTATCAGAAGAGAGTAACCAGGACCTGCAGCAGCAGAGACAAGGACGTGCGTGTGTTCTGCCACCTATAAATAGGCTCTCCACTTAAAAGCACAACCCAAACAGCCAGCTGTTAACAACTAGACCACAGAGCCTAAGCAGCGATTGTTGCTTGCTGAATAAACCTGCGCAACCTACTCATGCTTCAATTGGCAAACAATGTACAGATTAATGTTTGATGAGAGGAGATAATATTAACATGATCTCTGAAGAGGCAGGAGAAAAAACATGCTAGACATGAAAACAATCTTAGCATGGATGTTCAGCGGGGCTGTGAGCAGGACTTTCTTTCCGGAGGTGAGCATTTCTTCTTCACAGCTGTCACTGGTAGTTTTGGCAAGAACAGCAGTCTTTGGCTTCAAGTCTTGCCCCTGTCACAGGTTTCCTTTGTAATTAATTGATCAACTCTGTGCTAAAGCCTCGGCAGTTCCCTACCTCCAGGGGTATTCCAAGAATGGGTGTATTGAAGACAGGACAAGCCAAACTCTTCTCCAACCACTAGACAGTTGCAGAATTAAAAAAATTACAGAATTACAGAATTAAAAAAAAATAAAATCTTGCACATCTGGAACGACCCATCAAGAAGCTTAAAACTCAGACAGGCACTGCTGAATTTTACCATGATAAATCCAAATTGTCACCCTTCCTTGCCCACCTCACTTTCAGCCAGAGGTTACTGCTCCTGTAACAGGAACAGCAAAATACTGTTCTGGCATGTAGTCTTCACAGACAGCTTATGGCGAGATGATGGCTGTATGCAAGAATGTCACACCATAAAAGATCACAGCAAAAGCTGCCAGATCTTACCCATCAGAGCTCAGACAAGACTACCACAGGCCACACTTGGAAATTTATTCTAGCAGTATTATTTTAAAAGCTGTCATAAACTTCAAAAGACAGAGAGCACTCACTCTCACACAACCCAGGGCAAATTGTGCTACAAAAAGTTTGCCAAAACAACAAACTGCATTAAAATCTTGAAATTCCTTTCAGAGGAAGCTAAATATAAGTCAATATATCTTCAAAGAAGAGCATGGGGGCAGGGAAAGTAATTGATGGCTGAAAGCCAGAGGGCACTTTTCTTTTTTTCCTTCTGGCTGTGAGGCTCTCCCCTGAGAACTGTTTTTTGACATCTAAATACATTTTTCTCTCAGGACTCCTGTGTGTATGCCAAATACCCATCAGTTCCAGAACAGGCACCACGTGAAATGCTTTGAGAAGCTGACATTATATCAATAAGCCATATGTTGTTTTTTAATGGCCACTATGGGAGTCCCTTGTAAACAACAGGAGAAATGACCACAGATATTTAAAGGCTGAACATTTGTTTAATTTACTCTAAAGAGAAACTTTGCTAGTACCATTATGTTGGTCATCTGTTAAACTATATACAGCATTAAAGATCTATGGTGACAGGTATACAAACCAAATCACAGTCCCAAAATGGAAATTCATTTGCAGTCTTCCTTCAGAGGAATGTAAGTTTCCAGAGCTCCTAACACTAGTGAATTTTATCAACATGTAGGTCACCTTCATATTGTGATTACACCTGAAGGCCCCTGCTCACAAACACACAACGAAACATCATTACTCCTCCCAACAATACCACCACCGTGCATTTTTGTAAAAGCACCAAGACAAACTGCTAAAACTTTCCTGCAAGGTGGATTTTTGTTTGTTTGTTTTGGTTTTTATAAAAAGCCATAAAGGCTGAATCTTCATAAGTCTTCAAACCATGTCAAAATCCCTCTTTTTAAACATATTGTTGTGGGTCCATTTCAGTTTTCTTGAAGAAAGTCATCCAAACAGAGTAACCTGCAATTATTGCTTTTACAATAATTCTGGCACTTGCGCTGATCAAGAGAAAGCCCATCTGGGATGCACTTGCCACACTTAGATGGTTCTACAGTTTCTCATTTTACACATCCATTCCAACCCTGACAATTCTGTGATTCTATATCTATTCTCTGATAATTGCTGCAATAATATCCTTTAGCAACTAATTCACCAGATTCCATGCATTATCACCCTCATCATCATAAGAATCGCAGTTACATAACTTGTTATGTAATAATGAAGTTAGTCTGGAGCAGGAAAAACACACCAACACACGTTAGGAAAAAAATATAAACTAACTTCAAACATCAGCCACGTCAATTTTAAAAGTGAGCTATTGGAATACAAGAGGCAAGATTTTGGCTCTGTGTTTGCACTTTGATTTTTCCCTTTCCTGCACTAACAGACTGTTCTGTCGCACTCATACAGCTCCTCACCAGTTACACTCGCAAAACCCAAAGCGCTTTGCAGAGGGAAATCAGCAGAGCAACTGTCAACACAAGAGTAAATGTGATGGTCCCATTATCACTGCCCAGGCAAAATGTTGACTTAGAAACTCCAGCGACCTGGCAAGGCACACCACAGGCTCCACTGCAACCTTTTATTGTACAGTTTTCACGTCAAGATTTCACCTCTAATTGATCACACTTGTCAAAAAAGTATGAGATTGCTGTTATATTCTGTACCCCCAAGAGACAATCGCATGCATACGTAGAGGGCAGTACCCCGCTCTAAGAATCAGTTAAATCTTTAGGAATAGAGTTCAAACAGGAGTTAAGTAAGACCCAGATCTCCTGCTGTCCCTTTACACAGGGATCATTTTCCATCCTGACACAAGATCAAGCAGCTTCTTAAATCTCAGGGGCCACTGTTCCAGGGACCCGAAAGAAACAGCCCAGGCTCTGTACTGTAATGCTTATTTCCAAAGCCGATATTTCAAGCGCTTGCAGTTCTAAGGCATAGCTTAAAGAGCTCTTCTCTGATGCAGTAAAATTTGCTATCGTGTTTTGGACCGTTCCCCAGCACAATCTTGCCGACTGCTTTCAGAAAAGACTGTGAAGCTATGTCCATGCGCTCATGGCTGTACTGGTTTGTCATCCTTCCTTAGCAAATTAGAAAAGCCATCCATGAAGTGAGCTGGGAAAACAGCGGGATCCTGTGTACTCCCATGTAATGTTGCAGCACTTGACTAAAAATAGCTGCTGTGTTCCACGCCAGAGACGGAGGCTTCCTGAGAACGAGCCATTTCTACACTCAGGGCAAATACAGCACTCCGGTAAATCACCACTTGTCCATGTGTGAATAGATTTGTAATATTTCCCCATCCTAAATGCTATCCCAGGCACACAGTTAGTAGTTGCTAGTAAATACTCTTCAGTTTCCCCACCCAGCTTGAGCAGTTGTATTTTAACTCCTGAAGGTTTTTCAGTTTGTTGTTGGGTTTTTTTTAATTCTATCTCCACAACTGCTGAAGCAGCTCTATGTTTCTGCTAATCTTTTTTGAAATATAAGAAATGTGCAAAATGTTTTAGGAGAAATTCCAAAACCTCTTTGGATGCTGTTTTGTGGTGGGTTTTTTTTGGTGTGGTGGTTTTTTTTAAAAAAAACCCATATTTTGTTTAAATGGAAGCAAACAACAAATTTTTGATCTCAGCTCTCACACACAAGTCTGGACCATTCCCCATTCCACAGAAAAGTGGAATCAATTTATTTCAGAACAGCTTTTGCATTAGGACTCTGCATAAAAGTATAGCAGAGGGCTTCAGGGACTGAATGTGAACAGCAGCTATATAAGAGGAAATATGCAACTGATTCTTATACTATGTGGACAAGAAATTTGTTCCCACATACTACTTCATAGCACAAGAACGCCTAGAACTCTTAGCAGGACAACCTCAATTTTACACAGGCTTATGCACAGAAAGTTGCAAGGCAACAGATGAAACAGCACTTGCTCTGGGCAAGGACAGGCAAAGAATGAAGGTCCCTCAACTCTGAGACCAAAGCTGGAGGGACGCTCCGTGACAAAGAGAATCAAGGGCTGGAATAAGCAATGACAAAAGGTTAAAATATGCACATGTGACAGTGAACCAGTTACAGATAAAAGAGGCTGGGAGTCTGAAGGAAGCTGTCACTGAGTAGAGGAGCAAAGAAGTTGTGGCCTAGCATCCTTAGAAGCTCTGGCAATTTTGTGCTAAACAGTATTTGGCCACTGTGCAAAAAGTATGTTTAGGATGTGTTGCTTTCAGTAACAATGGATTGCATTTGGCAATGCAGGAAGCCCCGTCCTGCCCCAGGCACCTCAGAGATTCAGGAGATGAGCAGTGCCGGCTCCATCTCGGCACACGGCCAGCCTCCCAGCAGCACAGAAATGCCACCAGGGCCAAGCAGCTCACCTCCTCATCTCTGCTGCCTGCTCAGAGAGAGGACACTGCTTTGTCTGTTCAAATTCAGCAGTGTTTGAAGAGCTTTACTCAACACAGCCAGCATTCCGCAAACAGCAGCAGAGCTCTAATTAACAGCACAGATTTCATCTCAGCAAACTGTTTTAAAAGGAATTTGAAAGTACACGAATACTCCAAGTTTAATCCATAAGGCAAAGAGCTGAATCACAGATCTGACAAGGCAGTCCCTGGAAAGCAGCTATATTATATGTTCTGTTTCTCATTCCAGGAGCATCCCTAATCCAACACGTAGCAGCTTTACATGCAGATAAGTTGAAAGGAGAGTGCCAGCTTCACCCATGAGGAAAGTTCAAATTCATGAGTCTAATCATCCTCACAAATCTCCTTTACCTCTAGCACAGGAAGGTCACAGTCAAGTCAGGCATTCTCTCTATATATTTCTACCAGACATTTAGATTCCCAACAACAGCGTTTCTTCTGAGCCGTCCCACAAAGCCCAGCTCGCAGTCAGGAGCGAGCGAGGACACTGGCTGACCCAGGCAGGAGGGCTGACCATCACCCCAGGTCCCTTCAGTGTCAGGCAGTCCTTGCTTGGGACAGTCCTCTTGCAGGAGCATAACTGCCCTGTCCTGCAAAAGGAGCTTCAGCACCACTTCACAACAGAGCCTGGCTGATGCCTGGAATACTCCTGGTGTGCCCCAGCACCTAGAAACGCACTGGATCACAAGCCTGTTTCATTCTCTGTGCAGTAAGTTCCCTGTAACTGCAGCCTTATCCCAGTGATGGGCAGAAGCTCAAGGTGGGGTTGTCTGCACATCCACACTTCCTTCTCAGCACAGCATTTCATGTAGCTTGATCCCACAGTGGGAGAAATATTGCCAAGAGATCCTCATTTACACGTACCCTTCTGACCACACACAGGAGCTCTCCTGTTCTGATAGGGCTATGGTTTGCACCTCTACAAGGGTTTGCACTTCCAGGTTCCTGTATTCCCTCAGGAAAGTACCTTCTGGCTTAGCTCAAAAGCTTAGAAAGAGAACCCCTGGCAATTTCCACTGTATCTGGCATGAATATGCTAAATAAAATGGTACAGGTCGAAAAAAGGCACGCTCAAGCCCGAAGTGATGCAAGACTTCCAGACTATTATCAGTCCACCTGATACAGAAGCTGCCTTGACAAAGGCATTGTGTATTTTTTGAGAACAAACCCCACTGAGTTACTATGCAGAGACGGGACTCTCGTACCACCACTCTTGAGTGGCAGAAACATAAGCTTTCTCAGAAGACCAAAACATCCCCAATTCAAATAGGCGTGACACCACAGATCCCACCAAGACCAATGGAATCACTTAAAACACTCACAGGCAGTGTCAAAGATGGAGATCTGTCCTTCAAAACCATCAGGGCAGTCCTACAGTCAGATACCAGTGTCCCCCAACCACACTCACTTAGCACTTCACCGTATTGCAGCCAAAACCCTAAAGGCCAGCTGAATCCTTGTTCAAGAAAGCTCTATGCAAAATCTGCTTTGCACAATGCAGTAGGAGAAAAAAACCTACTAGCACACCCTGCTACCAACTAAATAGCACAGCACCCAACTCTTCCAGTAATATTAACTAGTACAATCAACTTGCTCTTACTGGGGAGGAAGGCAGACCTGAGTTTTGTCAAAAACTTCCATTTCCTACTTGCCAGGCTTTCCTTAAACTGCCCCATGTTCATGGGAAGCTTGCAACCCCAGAGAGAGACTTTAAGCACCCCTACTCCTAATACCGATTCAAGCAGGGATTCAGTGCTATTCGCTTGAATAGCATTCACTGAGGGAAACGGAAACAATTACATATGCAAAGCAGATTGAGTCTTGAGGATGCGAATTATACAGAATTAGTTAACAGAATTTTTTCCTTAAACCCACACACTCACCATAACATTCATTTTGTAATCTCAAAAAGAACTGCATTCAACAGGAATACAATCAGCATGTGAAGATTCTGTGGAAAAAAAAAGACTAAATTCCATGAACTGAAAATTTGTTTCAATTGCCTTGCTTCTGTTTATTATCTACACTATGTTTGATGAGTCTTAACTTACAAGTGTTAAAGCTCTGAGTGAAGAAGGTCTGACTTCAAAGAGAATTAAGCATCTGCAGCAGTGTTTTCCAGACTGAACAGGACTATTGTTCTGTTGTCGTAAGTTAGGAAAAAATAAGAATTAAAAAAAAAATTTTTAAAAAAATCACCATTTAATCTAAATTTCGGACAAAGCCCCTCGTTCAATAGCTCCTATTTTAAAAGACAATACTATTTATATAACATTAACTACAACACTATATACAATACAAACATTAGCCTAATAATGATGAAATATTTGTTATTAACACTACAACATTGGCATGTTGATTTTTAGTATTGACAGAGCTGCCTGAAATATCTACTGTTTACAACATTTGTTCTAGCTAAAGAGATTTGATAGAATTTTCTAATCAACTGCAACCACCTCCCACCCATAAAACTGATGCAAATTAGGGAAAAAAACCAAACTACCCCCAAAAAACCAGCTAGTGAGATCCAAAGACATAAACGCTTTTACTTATAATTCTCTAAAGAGAAATCCCTCTCTCTCCACATGGTTTTTTCTTGGCTCTTAATCATCTTTTCATCGGCTTCCAGCTGGCTGGCTCACTATCATCTAGCAGTATAACTAGCAAGACCAACTTGTTACGCCAAAGCCAGGCACAGAAAGACAAGAGCTGCAGAGCGCCATAGTTGGATGCAGAGATCTTGACTAAGGGCAAATCTAGCCTAAAACACACACAGCAGGGTCGCTTCACTTCCCCCAGCACAGCAACCACTGCTGCATTCCCAAAACACACCACAGCAGGTCTGCATTTGCACTTCTTTATTAGTAGAGGTGAAGAACAACTATGACAATTGAAGCTATGTGGAAATTCTGCAGGCAGAAGCTTAATTACCTGAGTGGGAATTCTGGCAAAAAAACTCACAAGACCCACTCCAAAAAACCCTTTCCTTAAATAGAAAGAAATGCTGTGCGGTCACCATGGAGAGATTACGTACAGCATTTGGAGCCCATGCAGCTCCAAAATACACCATGTAGGCAGAAGAGCCAGCCCTGGAGCCAGTTTAGCAAAGCAGAACCAACAGTTGATTCTCTGTTGACTACAGCCACTCAGTGGCCCCCCTTCCAGCCACCTTCCCCTTCTCTATCTTACAAATATGAAGCTATCTGTGAAAATTCAGGCTCCCCGTCAAAGGCTGGCTCTGCAAACGGTTTGGCCCATCTGGGAGTACCTACAGCCAGACATGGGAAAGTCAAGAGATGGAAGCCCTGAACGCTGACACCCAGGTAAGATTTCAAATTGGGAATAGAAGAAAATCCCAGGGAAAGCAACATCATACAGGGTCTGTCTGTGAACATCTACTTGGATTTAGCTAAGCAGCCAGTCTTTGAAGTGCAGCAGTTCTTGCAGAGTCTGTAGTGGCCTTGACTTCCATTGCAAAAATCTCACTTTTGGTCCATGACCAACATCTTTGGTTTCCAGTCACCTTAAGCAGGAAATCCCACCTCCTCATCTCTCTCCCTATCCCCTCCCTCCGCCCACTGTAGAATCCAGCTCATTTTTTGTCATCTAGACTCAACCCCAGCTGCAGCCCCCATGTCCTGGGGTGGATTTCCCCCCCCTGCCCCCCACTTCATCACCCACATCTCTAGAGAAGAGCTTCCCCCTCAGGACTGTGGCAGCACCCCAGGGCAAAGCAACCAGAGCACAGGGAAAACAGGCACCCTTTTCTATCTGCAGGAACAGGCACAGCATAGGCCGAGTCCTTCAGAGCCATTCTGGTCTCTGATTCTCCCCCAGACAACTACTTGTGCTCAGTAATAGTCGGGGCACTCCCTCTGCAGCCACATACCTTCCGTTCTGTTTTCAGAGAGAAGCGTTCCTACTCTGAGTCCCTGAAAAAGCCACCCTGTCACTTCCTATTGTTTGAAGCCAAGAGGAGCGTCATCACACTAAAAATGTCTGAAATTTGCCTCTCCCCTTCATTTCATTAAAGGTTTGTTTTGTTATTAACTTCACTCAGCCTCCAAACCTCCAGAGAGTGCTTTTTATCTGCACGTATGTCAGGCTGGTGATACTACGTGGGAATCTTTCACTTACTGCGACCAGCAGAAGTGTTGCTGTGCTTAAGGAATGCCATTCCACGGACAGTCCTTTTCTCACCTCTCTGCAGTAACTCACTAATCCAGAAGCATAAATCAGAGAGAGCTGATAAGGCTGTAGACGCTGAGACACCGTGCCTCCCACTCAGTTTTCCTAACCAGCCTGCAGGCCACCAGACAGCTTCAGATTTCGGACGGTTGAAAACGACATATTTCACTTTCTTCTGTGTGACACCAGCAATTATAGAAACAGCTGATGATGATTTTTGGAGTCGTTTTTCCACAGCATGCACATTCTTGTGACCAGATTTTGTTCTCCTTCTCACACGGCAAGGCATAGAGACCTGCACTTTATTCCCCCTCCCACCATTGCTGGCCTTCTCACAGCTCCACTTTCTCTCCAATTTCAACGTGCTTCACATCATCTCCGTTCCATGCGTTTTCTTAAAGAGAAATAGCCTGTGTTTGTATTTAGGAAGAATTACCCCCTATTTTTCATCCAATACCACACATCCTAATGCCTCGACTGTACTAAGACTTGCTTATTTTTAATTTTACAGATTGATGAAAAGCTGCTATAATGAGAGGAAGATTTTCTATCAGCAGTCAGCATGAGCTTGAGAGCAGTCTGCTTTTGAAAGCCTGTAGCTCCGATTGCTCAAAATCATGCTGCTATCCACATCAATTTAAATACATGTGTAAGATATCAAGAGATCAGGCTCTAAGTGCTCAAATCTTGTTGAGATCTGAGAAGTTTTTTCATAAATAAGAATGAGGGACAACTTCATGCCACTTGTTACATCCTATGTATTCTTCTTTCTTTAAATTATTGTTTGTCTTTCTTTTTACGAGCTAATGAACAATTTGTAAAACACAGATCATAAAGCTGACCTGGATTTTGATTATGCTACAACCTACAATTTTATATTTAATCAATTTTCGTATTTTGATAACTGACATTAAGTTTCTATTTTATCACCTTATTTGTGTTTTAAGGAACAAGAAAAAAAAATCATCTTTCGTCAAAGATTAAAACTTCACCTATTATTTACTTACAAGCAACTTTCAGAACTGCACCATCACAGCAAGTGTTTAATCAGAAGCGCAAACAAGAAGCTCAGACTGTACATCACATTCTGCCATACATCAAGCAGGAATTGCATTTCAGCATTATAGCAAGCAACATGCAAACATCTGCTGAAGAGATAAGGAAAAAAATAAATCTGAATAGCAACAACAAAACACCACACGGAAATGTTATTTGACCTGCATTCTGTGCAAATTCAAACTGAACACAAGAATCAGGTCCCTGCTGATTAGGGATGACAAGAACTACTAAATTTCCTGGAATATGCTTGTTTTTCAAGACACAGCAGTTCCTTGCCACTCCAGCTGACAGCTCAGGTAGGTACAGACACTCACTCACACTCAGAGCTGGGTGGACGCACAGGCCACAACCTGGAAGCCACCCAGTAACCTCAGAACAGGGCTTTGCATCCCCACTGAAGTGGGGAAGATCGTTTTAGGCTTGCTGCCATACAAATGAGTTTATTCAGCTTTCCACCCAGACCAGTTGAGGATTTGGACTGGAGACAAGAGGAGCACAAAGGGCTGCCCACAGCCATCCACCCGGAGTGATCTCTTAGGCTGAAGTCACTCTGTGTCAGGGTTGAGTTCACTTCATTCAGAAAGTACATCAGGGCTACTGCTTCTAAGGTACATTAGTCACGTAAACATCTCCATTTCACATATATGGAAAGGAAATTTGTCAAGTTTTACGGAAAGTTCTCTGCTATGAATCGGGGTAAAGTCACAAACTGACATTCATTTATCACCAGGGTCTCAGGAAGCTTATAAAAAGCAATTCCTCACAGATATTAAAAGTTACTTCAGTTTTATTGTTTGTTTGTTATTTTTTATAATATTTTGATTTCATAGAAAGAATATGTTTCGTCTGAGTATTTGTGAGAATAAAACAATTTATTTGCAAGTATGGCAGCTGATTATCTCAGCACAAGTGACCCAAGGCACGATCATCAACTGACAGCACTGCCTTAACATTTCTCTGCTGTCTTTTACAATCTCCTGGAAGTATAAACCATCTCCTACAGACATCTACTTCTAACAATGTGAGCCGACTCAAATAGCAATCAAGAATTTGTACAATGATCTCAAAGGACACTTAAAACAGTTTTCCCTAGTCACAGCCTGCCTCTGTGTCCCGATGACATTTCCTTGCATTTAAAAGTTTGCCTTGCTGCTTGGAATTCCAGATTCTGGGCTGACCTTTCTCAATGGCTAACGGTGCGGAAGAACACTTAAGAAATCCAACCAGGGACTGAAATGTGTGTCTATTTTACATGACAGTGTCTTGTTCATCTAAAAAACCCAAACAAGCAAAAAGGCTGGAGATACTTGGATGTCTGCACTCAAGTTACCACAGGAGGTTCACTAACACCTTGGATGACTTGTACAACTTTACTGCTCTCAGACTAGTATCTCAGCTGCACAGAAGAAACACGTGTCCTCCCAACTTCAGAGAAGAGTGTCAGGAGAAAGATGATGACGTCTCTATGCCAGGACATGAGAAGAAAGCCTTCTGTGGTGTTATTTATTGTAGCAACAGGCCCTGGCAACAGGTAGGCTCCATGGTGATAATGGATAACCAAGCTCTCAAGGAAGAGATGAGGGCATTCTTTCTTCCTGGACTTGTAAGGAGAAGCAGATGATCACAGTTTCACCATGGGCTGCAATATTTCTAGCCGGGTTGCTGTCACACAGCTGTCTTCTGAGGAGCTACAGAACAACCAGGAAGCGAAAAGTCAGGTAGTGATTTCTTTCCAACAGACTCCACATAAAGCAGGTTAGGAGATATCATAGCACCAACTGTACAAGGACATACGTGTCCAGAGAAAGATTTTGTTGTGTTAACAGTAGCTCATTAAAGACACAATGAGAGACACTTGTCTCCCACATCAATGATTAATTTCAACACTGCAGCAAGGTATGTTTTGCCTAAAAAATTATTATGAGGCAGGGTGTTTGTATGTATGCAAATATTACAGGACACATGTGCACAGCCACTTTGTGAAGTCTGCAGAGTTGAGTTGACTTAAGCCCAAACATACAGAGAAGAGGAAAGAATAAATCCAGACTCTAATGCTGCCTTCTTTGGAGGTTCAAAACTCTTGTTTAGCAGGTGTTAACCTGTGCAAGTGCTAATTTAAAACTCAGTTTTAAATTTCTAACTAATGATCCACATACAGAAGGCACTTAAAGCACTGAAAAAATACTCCAGTATAGTCAACTGAATTATGGACAGATTTAGGCTTAAGGCCATTGCTTCCTTTCCAAAATGCTCCAGAAGACCTGTCCTCACTATCAACATCCACCTGCAACAGAACATAGAATCACAGAATGGCCTAGGCTGGGAGAGACTTTAGAGATCATTTTAATCCAGCCTCCCTGTCACCGGGGACGCCACCTCTCATGGGTAAATATCAGGAACATTTCTGCCTTCCGCTCCACTCTGAACCTGCCAACTCTGTGGTACTATTCCAGATACTACCTTAAATGTTTCGAAGGCCAAGGAGATTCTCATTTGTTTCTTCATTTTCCTGCAGACTAAAAATGACAGCATTGCTGGAACCGAGGCTGACCCCTCACTGGGACAGGCAGCACAGCCAACGGGCACTTCAAAGGATGGAGCCAAACTTGAAGATGAATCCAATAAGAGACACTCCCCTGAGGAACTACCAGAAAGGTTTACACCTTTGTGCAGCAACACACAATGCACAGGTAAACCAGGACTGAAGAATAAATACCATATTATTCCTTAACTTTGTGACTAAAAGTTGCTGGGCCAGTTATCAAGCAAACTATAGAAATTCCAGAAACGTCATGAGGATAAGCAAAGGTCTGCTAAAACATTTTCTAAGTACTAGTGAACACTTCAGCCCAAACTTTTCTATAATCTTAAGATATCATTGTACTAAGAGTTGTTAGTGGGAAAAGCAGCACTTGGCACATTTAAACTCCCTAATTTTGTAGTTTAACTCTTGTATTTTTGAAGTGCCATGAACAGCTTATATTTCACAAACACATGGAAAATCCTAAGTGGTTGTTTACTCTTTGCAGTAAACACAGGTTGTAATAAAATATTTCAAATTGAACAAGAAAAGGAATAATTACTAGTGTTTGCTATTCATTAAAGAGGACTTAGCTCCCAGTGCCACCAAATGACAAGATGAAAGGATTTCATTTCAGATTGAACAAAATTATTTATTTGCTCCAAAATGGTGTTTCATATAATTTCAAGCTCCTTCTCCTCCCACTTCCTAAAAGATAACTTCACAGGAAATTTCCAAACAGAAAGTTTTTGAAATCTTGCTTCAGTCTTTTGTTTTGAGACTAAAAAAACCCCAAAACCCCCACACGCCATACCACACCAAGATATTTCAACTACATTTTTCTCCTGAATGGATAGATTAGTAAAACCAATACAAATTCACATCACTTGTCAACATTTCCCACTCATTGTGCTTTTATTTCTTGCCAAGATATATTTTGCTGTATACCAGCCTGACATTTATGTGTTCTGACTGACAGCTGAACCATAGTGCTTTTTTGGTGGCTGGTTCAGTTATTTTAGGAGAGGTATGGAGTCAACTTCTACAAGGTGGTAGATGTTCTGTATTTTTGTTTTACAACTACAAAATAAGCCAACATTGTCATACTCCCTCTGCTTGTAAGAACTGGCAGATGTCAAATAACTGAAATTATTTGGTCCAAGCATTCTTCATCCAAAAACTCTAGCTTGTGCCAATAGAGGTTGGGCAGATGGTAGAACTGTCAACTAGGGGTTGAAAAACATGATGGGTCTTGGCAATAAAGTTGTTCTTTGCTTATTCGTGTCTAATATGTGGAAACTAAACAGCCACTCAGCAGGGTTATCAAAATAATTATATATTTATAAACAGCAATTAAGAATAAATCCAAAATAAGTGTTGAAGTGCTCATGATCGCACTCAAACGTTGCAATGCTGTTACAACAAAAATCATAAGCCACAAAAGCATGTGAAAGTTTGGGTTCTTTTAACGGAAGAACACAGTGATGTCTACAAGACGGTCCTTTAGCAAGTTTGTGCTATGGCATCCCAGCCTGGCTTTCTCTGGCCAGATCACAGAACCTTTCACAACTTGAACTGCAGAGAGCTCCCTATGGACTCTTGTTAAGAATACAGTCAAAATTTGGCTGCACAGGCCGTGAAGCACACGCTTCCCTCTGGGTATGACTGACCACAGTGAGAAACTGAAGTAGGTGCCTGCATTGTTCTTCAAGCCACTGAAAAGCTTCTTAGAAAGTTTAAGCTGTAAAGAGACCCTTGAGCAGGCCTTCTCCACTGGACATTCTCAGTAGGTAACCTCTTGAATAAGAGCTCTGGAGTCAGAATACATCAGGAAGTTTCATTTGAGTGCCAAGTGCTCTACAAGTTTTACTGTTTCCTTCTTTTTGAAGATGCACTGCTCACCAGTGAGTTCATCAGTGAATCATGGCCCTTATAGGAAACCAAGAGGCAAAAATCATCAGCCATTCTTGAGGAGCTGAGGATACAGGGAATAATCAAGAGCCAACATACCACTAGCAGGACTGGAGAAAACAAAGTAAGTGTCATTTTATGAGACAGGACCTGCGCTACAGCTCTGACCCCGCTGCGAGCACCCAGAGATGCGGTTTCTGCATACGCATAGCATCCAAATGTATCTCCTCTAAGACTTCAGAAACAAGGTAGGGAGCAACAGAAAACTGTAGTATGGGGATGTTAATGTGACTGAAGCAGGCAGCAGTTTTCAGTTGTTTACAGTTTCTCAGCTCATTTCAAATGGAGAAAAGAAAGACAGCACCAGTACTAAGAACTTACTCTTAAGAAAAGTCAGTGGAAGCTACATGTCACAAACTCATTTCTCAAGTTCACAGAACTCAAAGAAATACTGCTGTCAGGGATTACAATTACACAAATTAAGACGTCGGAAACACTAAATACTCACACTTCTGAGAAATACACAATTCACATTTGGTTACAGACTAAGAAACCATTACAGTATGGCTTTTAAAAAAAAATTAAAGAACTGATACTTGACTAAGAAGCTAGTGCCTATTTTCTCTCATTCCAAATTACAGCCTGAGGTTAATTTTAGCTTCTGAACTTGAGTTTATTCTTTTGTTGTCAAGCGTTGCGTTAAGGATCAGATGCCTCTTCCAGATAGAGTTTCAAGCATAGACATCAGGAGAGAGAAGGTCTGCAGGGAGTCCATATGACGTTTAACACATTTATAGATACGTATCATCCAAAGTATGATCTCGTTGCTGCTCGAATACACAGGCAACTCACGCTCAAACCAAGGATGATTCCGAGTAGCTTTGTCATTTGTGGCAAGCCATTCACATATCTCTGATCTCGCTTTATTGAGGATCAAACAGAAACACTCATGAAAAGGGACTAAACAAGCAAATGCCACTGTACAGTCTGGCCGCTGGTGTCACTCAGCACATTTCCTATTGCCAGCACTTTGGAAAATGGAGCTGGAGGGTCTCTGAGTGCAGGTTCTGCGTAGCTTTCCCTCCCTGCAGGTGGATTTTTTCGTATCTGAGAGGATTATCCCCTCTTCGCTAAATTAAGGTAACATACTGCAAGCAGGTTTTTGTATTTTTTCCCCTTTGTAAGATAGGTGAGCATCTATTCTTTTTTTTTTCTTCTCCTGCATTAAAAAGCTTCTAGTATTAAATTACACACACTCTTTTATTGACAGAAACTCAGTCTGTGCTGTTTCTCCTTTGAGAATTTCTATCCTCCACAAAAGAGGAAAGCACTTCTTTTTTTTGTCTTAAAATGAGTACAGCTTTTTAAAAATGAACTTCACACTTTTCACTAACAAAGCAAACTTTTCCAAGCAATTTTTTACATTGGAGCTGGGCCCACTGCTGGATAACCTACAACTGAAAACATACATGTGTCACTAGCTGTTAACTATTAGCCCTCCCTAAGCAGCAAGAGAAAAATTTAGCTTGTGCTACCTCCTGTAAGAACAATTTATTCCATTAGAGCTCAAATCCAGCAGATTACCTTTGAAGAGAGGGGCTGAATGCATGCAACACAGATCCAGTGGAAAAAGTTTATTACCCAGACATTCCAAAATACAACATGCAGCTCTGGCTTTGGAGTATTAACGCATGGAAAATTCACATCTGAAATCTCTGAATTGACCAGGAATAAGCGTGAGTAGCTTCATGCCAAATTTCAGTCCAGCACTAGCTTCAAGGAAGAAACGAGCTCACAGACTTCACAGCATTACGAAGGACAAGTACAATCAAGGTTTGAGATTACTTTTACAATAATATTGGAGGTATCCTTGGAAGAACCTTCTCTTCCTGTGCATATAAGCATCTGCATCCCTTAAGCCTTGGCAGCATTACCTGTCCTCCAGATTTCTGGTTGTTCCTCATTTTATCCTGAGCAAGGGACCTCACAACAGTACAGGTTAAGCTGCCTTGTTATAACTGTTTCTAAGCGCTAGTGCTCTAAAGGAAGAGTACTTTTAATAGCAACGTTTTATGGGCCTAGCCTAACGAAGCCACGGCAGAGCCATATATGCCACAGGATAAACTGTTCTAACTCTAGATCTTACTAAAAATGCCAGCAGAGCCAGAGCTTCCACCTAAGATACAGATACGCTGAATTTTAGTCGTTTTAAGAAGCCTAGGTATCTCAACTTGGAAGGGACCAATAAGGATCACCAAGTCCAATTCCCTGCTCCTTGCAGGGCTGCCTAAAACTAAACCATACAACTAAGAGCATCATTCAGATGTACCTTGAACTCTGGCAGCCTTGGTGCTGCAACAATTTCTCTGGGGAGCCCACTGCAGAGACCAACCACTCTCTCAGCAAAGAACCTTTTTCTAACATCCAAAAAATCATAGCTGATGTCAAACATGAAAATGTCTAATCCTCACTCCCTGAAGAGTTACATTAAGCTCTTCATAAACAGCCCTACCCCCAAGAAGGGGCAGGAGCTGAATTAAAGGCAGCACTGCTCCTTTAACTCATCAGTGCATCAGCAGCTGTAGGATATCATCCATCAGGTACCTTTTTCTCCTCAAGTCTGCCTTTAAAGGCATATATATGTGACCTAGAGGGTAAGCAAAAGCACTAACAGCTGTCGTTTCAAATGGAAGGGTCTATAGAATTTTACCATGAGTTATCCTTTACAAGAGACGTTATTATTATTATTATAGCATTTCCATTGCTGTTGGCTTTCAGTGTGGGCTCACTGAAGCTTATGAGGACTCTTGATCTCCCACAACTACTCAGTTTAAAGATAAGTTCTCAGCTTACATAGATGCAGAACAATCTGGAAAGCAACCCCCTTGCCGAATACTCCGTTTAGTTTGGACATATTGAGAAGAATTTTCCGTTCATCTCTTCCTATGCAGTCTCCAGTTTATCTTGGGCAAGGAACGACAGGCTCAGTATGCAAACCTTCTCACTCCAGGCTTTCACTAGAATGGCCTTTGTCCTTAGATAGAAGAGTGGTTCTTTTTTACTTTTTCAAAAGTCTTTTGTTTAAATTTTATGATGATTGAATATTGCTTTAGTCCTATTTTGTGTGTCATCTACATTCAGAATGTGTCCTTTGTATATCAGTTTTCTTCCTACTGATTCATGCTCCACCTTCATCTCACTAAATGAGTCATCTCCTACACTATTTGCAGTACTTAACACTTCTGGCAGTGAGGCCTGACTTCTAGAGTTATTTATGGCAATAAAAGTCTGGGAAGCAGATAACTCTTGTAACCTTGTAACAGGATAGTGATTATTTCAAACTCTAGGTCCTTGGTGTGGGTTTAACATTGCTAAAACTGCTTTTTATACAGGAAAAAATGGTTGAATTAAGCCTCCTGGCTGATCAAATAATCACCGCCATCTTTCCAGGAGTAAGTGCCACCCTCAGCAGCAGAGCTCGAGGGCTGGGCTGCTCATTTGAATGCAGCAGAAGCCAGCAGTGTCACAATTACTAAGCTCTAACAAAACCATTCTTAAATCTCTTCAGCAGTAATAAAGTAACTTCCCAAAATACTTAGGGCCTCATCACCAAATCCCCACATCTGCTGGGTGGATAGCAACACTGCAAGCCTCACAGACACATCACTCAGCAGAAAAGGGGAATTCTCACTGCAGACAACACGAGTGAGAAAGCACTGAGGTTATTAGCACATCATTATTTCTAGGCTTTCCTTGGAATCAGAGTCCATCACCTCCGTACACGGAAAAAATAAAATTTAAAAAAAAAGCAGAAGGCAAGTAGAAAAGCATCACTCCAACATAAAAATAAACTTTGCTGAAAGTTTCTAATGTATTTACAGAGAGATGCCCTGGAAAAGACACTGAAGAAACCACCAGCTAGGCTGGCAAAAATCCAGTTTGGAAGCAAGGTGATTTTACAGTGAAGGACATGAAAACTTCAGTTGAAGCAAAAAAACCCAAACAGGTAATCTAATTCTATATATTTTTCCAGTGTTCAGTTTATCACTTAAACCCCTCTACTTTTTGTAAGTGAAGCTAAAAGAGGCAGTTTACACACAACCTACCACCAAAACCTGACTAGTGGCAGTGCAGCGTGTCCTATATTCAGCTCATAGATGTTAGAAGTCCAGGTTTATTTTTGCCAGAAGCTTGGCAGATTACTTTAAAAATATACATAAGAGAAAACATCTGGAGCAGTTTTTTTATCCCCTCTAGCAAAAGATGCACCTTCCATGGACACCGGAACAAACTTCCTGAATTCAGTGCTAACTGGAGTAACACTCTGATCACATTTGGGTAGAAAGACAGAAAGGGCTGCTCGATGCCTTTGACACGTATCTACTTCCACCCCTCATTACAAAGCATCACTATTTTTGTTGGTTTATTCTAGGTTTCGGAGGAGGAACTCGACAAAATACCACAATACATCACATTTTTTCCCAGCAACTGCCCCCAAACCACAGGGAAACAGAATGAAAAGAACTGCTCGTGTTTTGAAAGTTAAGGAGGTACAGACACCTCCTCAGCTCTCACTTCTGGATGGTGAATGAAATAACTGCAGTAGAAGCCACAAACAGTTCTACTGAGGACTCTGCTGTTGTGTCCGATAACTTACAGCTGCATCGACAGAACAATCTGGATCTAAGCTGTCTTGCAAAAAACAAAGAACAATTCTGCAACGCTACAGGCTTGGGGACGTGTGGT
>NW_009728582.1:0-265 GCF_000703405.1 Apaloderma vittatum
AAAAAAAAAAAAGATTTTTTTTTCATAAATAAAAGAGGAAGAAAAAGAAGAAAAAAAAAAGGGAAAAAAAGCCCTGCCTGTGTGCCAGGCAGCTGGACTCCCTGGGGCTCCGGCACTGAACGGAGTCCGCCAAGCTGCCTCCAGCAAGCCACACACACACCCCGCACGGCACGGCACGGCACAGCACAGCACAGCACAGCGCGCAGTGCCCTCAGCGAGCTCTGCCATCCCTCCTGGAGGGGGACTGTCCCCTCGGGCTCAGGCC
>NW_009728582.1:521-901 GCF_000703405.1 Apaloderma vittatum
ACGGGGGCCATGCCTTCCAACGGCTCCCCGAGCAGCCACCGAGCAGCCCCACGGGGGGATGGGCACACACAAAGGTGCCAATGGATGGACGGGAACCCTTGGGGGCACCCCACGAGATGGATGCTGAGCTGCGAAGCAGGGGCAATCCTGTTCTGCCTACAGCCCACCCAGGTGGTCTGGCCAGCCCCTCCCGGGATGCACAGCACTCACGACGCCGTCCTCAGCCCCAAGCGGGACGAGGGCAGCAGCACCATCACCGGCCCCTCCAGTGGCATGGCAAGACCCGGAGCACGGTGGCAGCTCCACAGTTCCCTGGGGCTCAATTCCCACCTCTCCCTCCCCCTTACTCTTGCCTTTGGAGTCCGTAAATATTTCAATTC
>NW_009728583.1:0-276 GCF_000703405.1 Apaloderma vittatum
ACACGGGCAATCTGTGCGCACACCGGGGCAGCAAGAAGGTGGGGGGAGTTCCCGGAGTGGAGGAGCATCCCTCCATGCTCTGGCACCCTCAACCCCACGGCGAGATTTAATTCTACTGGGGGACTGCGCTGGAGCAGCTGAGGAGCGTTCACATCTACCGACTCTCCAGCTCTGCTTGGGGGCTGTCACCTCCAGGAGAGAAGCTGCGGTGACATCAGCTTGTGCTGGGGGAAGCTGAGGCTGTCCCTGGCAGGGGGCCGCAGCCCTGCGGGGATG
>NW_009728583.1:289-582 GCF_000703405.1 Apaloderma vittatum
CCCTGGCTCCCATCCTGCTCGCTCCGACAGCATAATTCAGAAGGGTTCAAGGGGGGCTGCGTGGAGCCAGGCTGCACCAGACTCAGGGCATTGCTCCTGTGCTGGTGAGATGTGAATAACTGTGTCCTTGAATCCACACTGCCAGGATATTCCCTGTGCTGGGAGGGACCGTCTTTTCTTCGCTCTGTGTGTGGGAAGGGACAGCGCCGTGGCTGGGGCAGGGCTGGGCACGCTTGGGCCATGGCAGGAGCCTGGAAGGGCTGGCACTGAGGGAGATCAGTTTAGCTCCAAAT
>NW_009728583.1:694-909 GCF_000703405.1 Apaloderma vittatum
CCAGCCTCTCTCCCCACTCCTCCAGCCTCAGTGCCTCTCCCTCCACCCTGGCTTCCCCAAAACATACTCATTTCTGTCCCCTTACCTGCTGCAGCACAGGGACCAGGTGGGCACATGGAGCTGTGACCTTGCAAAGTGGCTGTGCCAGGCTGGGTGCTGCCTGCAGGCAGGAGGGTGTCAGGGATTGTATTCCCCTGGGTTCTCGGCAGGCTGTG
>NW_009728583.1:984-4708 GCF_000703405.1 Apaloderma vittatum
CAAGAAGCGTGTGGTGCCACCCCCAAATTTGTGGGTGCTGGTGCCCCGAGCCCTAGGCCAGTGGGTGAGTGCCCCCTGTCACATTGGATGTGAGGGGACGCAGGTGCTACAGCAAGTTCGTGTGATGTGAGCCCCGCAAAAAGGACCGGTGCTGGGAAAGCACAGCCCCAGCACTGGGTGTTGCTGGGAGGCAGCTGGGATGGCTTTCCAGCTGCTCTGCGTCTCCAGCAATACGCGAGTTTTCCAAGAGCAGGGACAAGTGCTCCCCGCTTGACCTGGGGACAGCCAAATTGCCACTGCCTGCCCCATGCCTGGCATGTCCCCCAGGAGCAGGGCCACAGCCCCAGCCGGCGCTGTGCTGGGGATCTCTCCTGCCGTCCCTACACTGAGCAAGCGGAAGTCACCATTGGGCCTCGGAGCCCACGAAGGTCTGGCAGCTGGGCTTGGCAGCTGGCCACCCCCTGGAGCTGGCTATTCCCAGCCCCACACCACCAGTGTCTGTGCTGAGTCAGGGGCCTGGGGCATGGCTGCCACCCCTGTGCCCAGCACGGAGATCTTTGTCCCCGAGGACCCCTAGGTCCCCTCCTGCACCCAAATCCCAGCCCATCAGCTGTGGCGTCTGCTCCTCGAGGGTCCAGCTGCACCACCTGGTGACTTTCAGTGATTTGTCAGTCTATTTAAAGCCTGAACAGCCTAATCAAAGCCTTATTGTCAGTCCGGTTGTATTTATAGCCCCACTCATCGCAGCGCACTCCTCATCCGGCTGCCGGTGCGGTTGCGGCTCTAGAGTGCTGACGTTCCTCCAGCAAGAAAGAGCTGGGGGAGCTGAGGGTCCTGCTCTACCTCCTTCCTTGCTCTTACAGCAAGTAAGGCTCTCCCTTACTTCCAAATTTGCTGATTGGGGGCCATTTCCTGGGTAGTGGGGGTGGTTCTTGGGCACTCCCAGGACAGATTTTCCTTGCTGCCCTCCCAGCGGGTCCACTTCTTTGCTGGGAGCAGTGACCAGGGCTCTGGTACCCACTGGGCTGTGGAGCAACTGCACTTGCAAGTTTTGTTTCCCTCCAACACCTTTCGAGCTCTGGCTTCCTGGTAATGCAAATCAATATTTCATGAGAACAGCAAGTGAACTTGACACTTAAGGAAAGCAATGACCCAGCAGCAGACAGACACAGGTGCACTCGCACACAGGCGGGAGCACGTGCACCTTGCACGCGTGTGGGCGCGGCCAGAGCCCACCTGGGCAGGACCAGGGTGCAGTGGGGAGAGACAGTCTGGCCCTGCTCCCTCCAGCTGCCCTCTTTCTTCCCTCCCCAGCAGCCACCACCATAGAGGAGGCAGAGCCATGGCATCGCTGCTGTGCAACGCCCGTGAGTGCCCCGGAGGAGGGGAGGTGCGGGGCAGGGCACCCGGCCATCCAGATTTACGCCATTCGGATTTACTCCAGGGCAAATCTGGCCCGTGGGTTGAGCTCACCTTGCGGGAGCATTCCTATTCTGCTGTGGCTGCTGGGATCTGGGCTTGGTGGTGCTGAGGGTGAATGGGAAGGGTCAATGGGGAATTACCTTCTGCCCCTCTTGTGGCAAAGGGAATTGGTTTGGGGTCTGTCTCTTGTCCATCCCAAACTGACGGACCACGTAGGGTCCCAAAGGGGAGAGGCAGCAAGGTATCAGGGCACAGTGCCTGGATACTTCCACCCTCAGTGATGCAGCCCATGCTACCCCCAGGCATCCAGCTCACGGAAACACTGGAGCAGATGCAGCAAGGGACACTGATGCGCAAAGTCAAGTCCAAGAGCTGGAAGAAGCAGCGTTTCTTCAAGCTGCAGGATGACTGCATGACCATCTGGTACCAGTCCAAGAGGACAGGCAAAACTGAGTCTGCCTGTGAGTACCGGCTGCTGTATGTTGGCCATGGGGCCAACAGTACAGTTCAGAGTGAACAGGGGCATGAATGTGTGGAGATTCCTGGAGCCATACTTGTGTTGGCATTCAAGAGAGGCTCCATGCGCAGGTGTAGTCTTTTCTCACCCACACCTTTCCATGAAGTATCCAGCCCATAGCACGACCCATGCATCACAAGGGCTGAGTAGAAATTGCAGCTGATACAAACGGAAGCTCTGGCACGTCAGCAGAGGAGTAGGCAGGCAAAGAGGCGCAGATGGATGAGTGGTTCAATGGGTGGATGGATAGATGAATGGATGGACAGATGGCTCAATGGTTACGTGAATGGATAAGTAGCCCAGTGGGTGAATGGATGAACGAGTGGAAGAAGGGATGGCTGGAAGGACGTACGTCTGTGGGCAGTGCCCCCTGCCCTGTGGTCCTTGTCGCCCACAGACAGGCCTCCCCTCCCTCTGCCTCAGTCTCCATCAGCGATGTGGAGACGGTGCGGGAAGGGCACCAGTCGGAGGTGCTGCAGAGCCTGGCGGAGGAGTTCCCCCCTGAGCGTTGCTTCACCATTGTCTTCTACGGCCGCCGGGGCAACCTGGACCTCATTGCCGGCTCAGCGGAGGAAGCACAGTGCTGGATTCAGGGCTTGCGCCAGCTCATCGAGGTGGCCACCAGCATGGACCAAAGGGAGAAGATAGACCAATATCCTTCCTGTGAGCACCACTCTGCCCCTCATACCCAGTCCTTCCCCCACCTCCGGCTATCCCTTAGGCTCTGCATCTCTAGCCCTGTCCTGGTATGTGCTTAGCTCTTCTGGGTCTCACCTTCTGCATCAGGGTAGGGAGAGCCCACAGAAAAAGGAGAAGAGGCTCTCTGATGTTCCCCAGTTCTATCTCTCTTAGCCAGGGTTCTTTCCCTTAACATGTGCCCTGGTTTCTTGCACATGGATTCGTGACTGGTTCCAGAAAGCTGACAAGAATAAAGATGGGCGCATGAACTTCAAGGAGGTGCAGCGTCTCCTCAAGATGATGAATGTGGACATGAATGAGGATCATGCCCTGCGGCTTTTCCAGGTAAGCACTGCACGTGAGAGCGTGGAGAGGCTGGGGAGGGGCTGGAACAAGCTGCACACCTTCCTGCAGAAGGTCCATCCTCCTGTCCATCCACCTGTCCATTCATCCATCCACCCACCCATCCATCCATCCATCCATCCATCCAAACACATATTGATCAGTATCTCTGTGCCCTCTGTTGGGTGTGGGTGAATCCCCCCACAGCCCCATGAGATGGCCAGGACCTCTCGTTTTTCCCCAGCTGGGTGCTGAGTGAGGTCCTTTGCAGGCTGCCGACAAGTCGGAGTCAGGGACACTGGAAGGGGAGGAATTTGTGCTCTTCTACAAGACCCTCACACAGCGTGAGGAGGTGCTGAGCCTTTTCCAGGACTTCTCCGAGGATGGGAAGAAGCTGACGCTGCTGGAGCTGGTGGATTTCCTACGGCAGGAGCAGCTGGAGGACGAGGGCACAGAGGAGCTGGCTATGGAGCTCATCGATAAGTACGAACCATCGGAGACAGGTAACAGTCAACCCGGACATCAGCTGTGGTCTGCGTGAGGGGAAGGAGGGAGCTGAGACACACAGCCCTGTGTCCAGGGCATCCCCAGCCCCACCTTGCTGCGAGTGGGCACAGAGTGAAGGCTCACCATGGTGTGATCTGGGTGCAGTTTCCCTTTTTTGGGTCCATTCCTGGACCCTTTCAGTGTAGAAGGTTGACTAGTCACAGGGTGCAGACTCCAGCTTTGGGGTCCACTGCCCACCTTCCCATGGCTGGTGCCCCA
>NW_009728583.1:4723-6196 GCF_000703405.1 Apaloderma vittatum
GTCCCCACCCAGTGCCCACCAGGTTGTGGCTGCCAGGAGGTGCCAGCAGCTCCGTTTGTCCACGTTCCTGGCTGTTGCTGATCCTCCCTCTCTATCTGCAGCCCGGGCTCGCCACGTGTTGAGTGCCGACGGGTTCCTCATGTACCTCTGCTCCCCGGAGGGCTCCATCTTCAACCCCCAGCACCGGGCGCTGTGGCAGGACATGAGTCAGCCACTCTGCCACTACTTCATCTCCTCCTCCCACAACACCTACCTGATAGAGGACCAGATCTGTGGCCAGAGCAGCATCGAGGGCTACATCAGGTAAAGGGGCTGGTCCCTTCTGGCCGAATCCCCCAGCAGCCTCCTGCCCCATGCCATGTCACAGAATCACAGAATCACAGAATCCCAGAATGTTCGCGGTTGGAAGTGCCCTCTGAAGATCATCGAGTCCAACCTTCATCCCAGCACACCTAACCACTACACCACAGCCTCAAGTGCTAGATCTACTTTTTTTTTAAACACCTCCAGGGCTGGTGACTCCACCACCTCCCTGGGCAGCCTGTTCCAGTGCCTCACCACTCGTTCAGTAAAGAACTTCCCCCGAATATCCAATCTAAACTTCCCCTGACGCAACTTGAGGCCATTTCCCCTTGCCCTGTCATTAGTAATTAGAGAGAAGAGACCAGCACCAGCCTCACTACAGCCTCCTTTTAGGTAGCTGTAGAGGGCAATAAGGTCTCCTCTCAGCCTCCTCTTCTCCAGACTAAACAAACCCAGTTCCCTCAGCTGCTCTTCATAGGGCATGTTTTCCAGACCTCTCACAAGCCTTGTTGCCCTTCCCTGCACCCGCTCCAGCACCTCGATGTCCTTCTTATACTGTGGTGACCTGGGCAGCTCCATGGAGCAAACTCAGCAAGAGGAGAAGCTCCTTTGCTTCCTCCTGGTCCAGCAGCCCTCTGGCCATGCCATGTGATGTCCAGCAAGGGGGTCTGTTTTGGGAACGCTGAGCCCAGCTCTTTCTACCCTGTGTGCAGCAGCATCCCCAATCTTGGCAGTTGTCCCCTGGTCCCTGCAGGGCTGACACTCACAGCCAGAGGGGAGGGCAGGGGCCTGGTGCCCGGGCTGGGTGCAGGGTCCCAGGGGTGACCACTGACCTTTAGGGCTCTGAAACGGGGCTGCCGGTGCCTGGAGGTGGATTGCTGGGACGGGCCGAATGGGGAGCCCATGGTGTACCACGGCCACACCTTCACCTCCAAGATCCCCTTCCGGGAGGTGGTGAGCACCCTGGGGAAGTACGCCTTCAAGGTAGGGCACCCTTCCCTGGGTGCTGGGTGTCCTGGGTGGCCCTCAGCAGCTGAGAGGGGGACGTGGCTGCAATATGGGGCAGTGGTGGGCGCCTGGAGGGGGAGCGGTGCTGGGGTCACACACCTGGTGCTGCAGCAGCACTGACTGCAAGGTGGGTGAGGAGAGTGGCTGTGTCCCTTCCTTGGG
>NW_009728583.1:6236-6967 GCF_000703405.1 Apaloderma vittatum
GCGATTCATGCAGACACAGTCTGCTGGGAGTGCAGGGGTGAGATGGGGCCTAGAGGACGCAATATGGGGGATGCCAGGGGATTGGAGGGGCATGATGGTCTCAAGAGGGATATGAGAACACACAAAGGGCTTCATCTTGGCACTGGTCATGCCTTGGCAAAGCCCTTGTGAGAGCTCCTCAACCCTGCCCAGGCTGATCTCCAGCTGCGTACGTTGCTCCTCAGACCTCAGACTACCCAGTGATCCTCTCCCTGGAGAACCACTGCAGCATGGAGCAGCAGGAGGTCCTGGCCCAGCAGCTCAAGGACATCCTGGGGGAACAACTCCTCACCACCACCACCGACGGGCGCGTCCCCACCCAGCTCCCATCGCCGGAGGTAGGGACAGAGCCAGACCATGGCAGGCACTGCTGTCCTGCTCGGGAGTGGGGTGAGGAGGTGACAGCTGTCCAGAGGAAAGGCCACCTCTGTCCCAGTGTCGTCTTACTCCACTGGAGCACTCAGGGACCCTGGGGACACTGTGTCCTCATGTTCAGAGAGATCTCAAAGCTGTCCCCAAGGTTGTGTCCCCATGCCCTGCAGAGCCAGATGGCAGGGCAGAGCCCTCCTACCATGTCCCCTCCTGGTGCTGAGCCCCAGCAGTGTAGGGTCCTGGGGGAGGGCAAGTCCCACAGAGTAGACAGGCACCCTAAAGTGCCTTCTCCCTGTCCCCAACCCTACAGGAACTGAAGC
>NW_009728583.1:6994-7397 GCF_000703405.1 Apaloderma vittatum
GCGGCTGGAGGACACACTGGACGGGCCAGGGGACGAGGCACCTGATGTGTCTGACGATGACAACGGGGCAGAGATGGAGGAGGAGAAGCGGAGGGTGAAGGTGGGTGGCCTAGGCTGGGCACCAGCCAGGAGTGCTGAGCCCCCCCCCAACCCCCACAGCTACAGGTCACGGTCATATCCCAGTGCTGAGAGGAGGGACAGAGACTGTAGGGACATCACCAGGGAGGGGGAACAGCCCTTTCTGCCCCTGGCTATGCCAGCCTCCTCTTTGCACAAATCCTCGTGGTGGTATCACGTTGGAGGTCCCCTGCCTGCTCCATTTCTCGCAGGAAGGCTGCCTGTAGTGGGGATGATACCACCCCCAGCACCAATCTGGCTGTTCTCGGCTGCCCCGGGCTCTACC
>NW_009728584.1:0-21973 GCF_000703405.1 Apaloderma vittatum
CGGGGAGGAAGAGTTAGCCCGAGCAGTCCCGAAGCCCCCTTCCCGCACGCTGGCTGTCCTTCCCCCCCAAAACGGCCCCGGGAGCAGGAGTAAGATTCTCCACGTGTGTTCGGGAAAGCGCCATGATTGCGAACAAGATTTTGGCTGTAAAAGCTCAGGCAGGGACTGTCGTCGCTGAGCGTGGCTCATCGGGAAGCAAAGTTCATCAGCGGTGCTGAAATGGTCCTTTTGAGCACGGGTCCTTTTGGTTTTGCGTTTGACTGTTTTGGTCTTTTGTTCTCTGGGCAAGTCGTTGCTGCTCCCGTGGGGCTTCTGAGCAAAGGGCTGGCAGGTGAGCTGGACTCTAGCCCAGGTAGCGCAACCTGTAGTTCTGAGGCAGAGCAGTAACACATAGGCAATCTCAAAGTCCCTTGTCCTGGGGTGGTGAAGCCATCTCATGCATATGGGAGCTGCAGCCTGGCTTGCTGGGGTGTCACTCGGGGCGGTCACGCTGAGCTGGAGCCCCAGTGAGGGCTGTTTGCAGAGCGCTGGAGCTTATAACAGGCTGACACCCAGAGGGCTTTTTTTAAAAAAAAAGAAAATATCATCAGTTTTCATTATCTCTCCCCTCGTTCCGAGTCCAGCAGTGTCCTGGAACACCTTAACCCCTCTCCCTCCCTAATTAATAAAATAATTACCACCTTGGTCACCTTCTTTCCCAAAGGATTGGGCAGGTAGTTTCACATTAGCTGGGGACCCTTTGGGAGTATCCCCGATTTAAGATTGCCACCAACCCTTCCTGTGTGTCAGTGCAGTGAAGCCGGACACCTCGGACCGCACCTCCATTGCTAGCCCACATCAGTCACTTCTGCTCCTTCGCCCCGAACGCCCGTGGGCCCTGCAACTGGTAAATCGCTCTCCTGAGGAGCGTGGTGCGCCCACATAGCGCTAGCAAGGTGCAGGGCTGAGGATGGTCAGGGCTGGGCTAAGCACACAGGCTGGGGTGGTTTGAGTAGTAATTATGTATAAGCTCAGCTTCAAGCCTCTTATCTCGCACTGGGGGTGAGGGGTGAAGATGCCAGCAATGCTGAGGAATCTCCAGCCGCCCCCTGGGTGGGTTGCGAAAAGTAAACTTGCCCGGGGGGGGTGGGCCGTGCGGCTGCAGCCTATTGTGCTGTAAATGAGACCTGCCCGCAGAATCCGATGCGGAGCCTGGCTTGAACAGACTCTGAAAAACCTGCCCCAGGACCTCCAGACCTGGCCCATTCATGGCTGAGCGCTGCAAACCAGCCGCTCCCCTCACCTTTGTCCTCGCAAACAATAAGGGCTCTTCTCTTCCAGGGCTACGGGGGAGGGAGGCGTTGAGGTGCCAGGGGCAGAGGCTGAGCTATTAGTGGCCTTTTGTGCTCCGACAGAGCCCCTGGCTCGGTAGGGCATGCTTGCCTGAAGATTCCCAAGAAGTCTAAGAAATATGGAAATAGCAGAGGGTGTTTTCCTCGCTGGGAAAGCCAGTGAGAACTGGCTAAAGCACTTGTTCTTCCGTACCCCGGCTTGCTTAGGTTGTGCCTTTCCTGCTTGAAAGTAAATCGTGCCTAGGGATGTACACCTTACCTGTTGGGTTTTTTCCTGCCTGGTCTCCTTTCATGGTCTTACAACCACGTAGTCTTGGGCAGGGAACAGCAGGGCTGTTTGGGGTGGAGATGTGAAAAAGACCCATCCATACCCCTGCTGTTTTGGGTGGAAGTGTGAAAAAGCCCCACTTCTACCCCCTTCAGCAGCTGCACCCTGGGACAGGTACAGCTGTGCAGTAAGAACTCCCTTACTGCGTTCATTGTGTCACAGAGGTGACACAACTGTGTGGGCATAAAAGTTTCTGCCTTGCCGCGCTTTTCTGCCAGAACTTTGCTTGCCCTGAATGCTCTGAGCCACACGTCAGAGCCTCACATGCTGATGGGAGAGGCTCAGATCTGTAATTACTTTTGTACCTGTAGAAAGGACTGAGCCTTCTTGCACCTGCAGTAATTCATGGTTGTGGGAATGCTGGAGAGCCTTGCCAGTAAGCTTTTGCATATCTGGTAGCTACGGCCATTCCTCTAAATGTGTCAGTGTTTGGCTGCTTGGACTGATGCTGGAGGTCAGAGATGAGGTTGGCACAAGCTGATGAGCACCGTTAGCCAACTGAGGGGCCTCTGGCTTCCCGTGTGGCCATGCTGCTGGAGCGCACCCATGCTGGCACTTCTCCCGCAGCTGCGTTCAGCTGAGGGCTTATGTCAGTGCTCCTATTCAGGCAATAGAAAGGCTGCGTTTTGCTGGCTTACATGAAAAGCAGTGCGTGGCCACAAGCAGACATAGAGGCAACAAAAGCCACCCTTGCAACAAGGCTTTGTTGCGCAGCCTCAGCATTGTTCTTGTAGCCCTCCAGCATCGTCCATGGAGCTTAGCTTAGCTTTGTGCTCCTCCAGGGTCTCGGGGATGGTCTCAGGCAGGAGGGACAAGGGCTTCTGGTACCTGTCTCTGGAAGGTTTCAGCCCCACCTAACCACACTCTCCTGTTCAGAGAATAGCTTGTTCCCGGTCTTGTCTAGGCTGTTTTAGCTGAAGATACTCATCGCTCTATTTGGTTTTACTGGGAGAGGTTCTGTGCTTGACAAGCTGAGACTCATCTACCACTTCATCACCAAACCTAGTACATCCACAATGAGCCTTTGTGCCCTAGCCCAGAAAATAAACAAGGATTTGGATGCCCTCTGGGTCAAACAGCATCACTGAAATGTGAAATCTTGCCTCCTACATCTTTACCACCCTGGCTGAGCCTGTTCCAGCAGCTGGGAAAGAGGATTGATGGGGGGGACAGAAGGGTTCATGTTCAGGTTACGGCTGCTCTGTTGGGATGGTGGGGGATTTGGGATGGTGGGCCAAGGAGGAACAAAGCTATAGCATGAGGGACAAATGTGTCCAAATAGTTTGTCACCGCTCCATCTTTAGATCTGGACTAGGCAGGTAGAACCTGCTGGTATCTGTGCTTTCATGTGGGTTAAGAGTTAATTTGCTCCCATGTTTCTCAATCCCTGTTCCTTCCTCATGAAAAATCATGATCAACTGATAAAACAGTCTTATTTGTGCCATACTTTGAGAAGGTAGAGGGTTACCTGGAATGCCACCAAGGCTGTTCCTGTGTGGTGCTGTGTTATGTCTGTAAGGGGATGGGAATGTGTTGCAATACACTGGCTTTATTGCTCTGCAAGCAGCTTTTAAGCTGCTTTAGTAGCTAGTGTTACTATGTGTTACTAAATCTCCTGGTAAGGGAATTTCCATGCTTCATGGGAAAACGGGCTGCCCGGGTCTCCTCTGCCCAGGAATCTGGAAATGGGGGTACTGTTAGTTGCCTTGACTTGCCGATAAGCTTCCTCTGCTGCTTTCAGTGACTTCAGGAGGGCATTGAACCGTATTTGCTTTGGGGTAGGCAGAGTACAAGGCCACTGTCACCTACTAACCTTGCTTCTTTTGCACTGAACATGCAGGAAGGGCTTCCCATTTTGGCAAGAAACCCGACCACGAGTCTGTGTCCTGCCCAAATTCCTGAGTACAGTCTTCTAGACTTGTGGGGAGATGCTTTGGAGGAGGTCAGACTGGAATATCTGATGGTGATGGCTGTACAGGGTCTTTGCAGGAGGCTGATAAGGGAGTTGAAAGCCTTCAAGCCATTAGCAGGCTTCTGGGTCCAGACAGACTGCAAAGTGTGAGATGCTTGCTGGCTACCTCTGAAGACATTTCTGCTTGCTCAGATCTTCAATCCCTTGCCTGTTGCTCAAAAGTAACTTGGATGTGCTGGCAGGGTAAAACAGCAGAATCTTGTATCCCACTCCTTCCAGGAAATTCAGCTTTCATGAAACCCCACTGGGAAGGCTTTGAAGGCTGCCGACTTCTCTTGGATGTGAACTGTGTTACGTGCTTCTTAGGCTACAAGGGTGCTTGTAACTCCTGAGGAACTTAGCGTGCAAAGGTTAGAAGAAGCTGCACCGCATCTGTTTCACCTGTATTCTGTCATCGTGTGGAGGCCCCTGGGAAGGGAGGGCAAAGTCTGTAGTTTAAATACAAACAAGCCAGTCAAGGAGCATCCCTATCAGAAAATAATCTGCGCATGCAGAGCCATTACTGCAATTTTGCATTACAAACAGCTATTACAAAAATCCCATGGCACTTTCCCAACAGTTTTTCTTATAATGTAGATGACAAACAGAATAAATAAGGAAATGCGATGACAGAGAAAAAGCCTCAAACATATGCTGGTAGAGTAGTTTTTTACAACTAAGCAGTTGCAAGCAATTACTTTTGTGTCAAGTAATGATAGCTGTGGGAAGAAAAAAAGTCTTATGCATGCTTCAGATAAAGTGCATCATTGTAGTTTGTGTCCAAACCCTATAACAGTAACTCAGAACCGTTTGTTAGCATATTTTTTTAAAAAGTAGATTTAATGATGTGGACCAGGTGTGAGGTGCTGTGTCATTTCTGCAGACTTACACAGTATTTTATGGCTTGTGGAATTGACCTTAGTTATTTACCATCCTCAGTAGTTTTAAGCCTCTCTTTTTCAGCACTTGCTGATTTCTTGCTCTAGGCCCTTCAGGCCAGTTCTCTCAGTACTAACCAGCACTAAAAAGGCTTGTCAATAGTGGTTTATATTGACAAAACACTGATGCCACCTGACAGCTGAGGTTGGGTGCCAGGCCAGTTTGTCTCACCGTGTTCAGGACTGTCTTTTCCCCAAGGGCTCCTGAGACAGCTTGGGTTTTCCGACAGCCGAGGTGTACGTGTGGGAGGCTACAGGCATCGCACTGCCTGTTCCTGTCAGGGAGGCAGCTGCAGCAGCAAGGAGCGTGAGGGAAATCCTGTTTCTCTCAAATACGATAGAAGTTGTAAAGTTAAATTGCTGTGGAATACTACTACTTGTTGTCAGTAGCCAGTCCTGTTTAGCAGGTTAAGACAATATTATACTTAAATCACTGGGGATTTTTAAAGCACCTGGAAAGGCCCGTGTAAGCAACAGAACTATTATTAAACTAGCTTTCTCATCCTCTGGATGTGCAGCTGCCATTGACTACACACAGTTGTTAATGTGTACATAATAACCAATAGCTTGTGTGATGATTAACCGCAGTTGATGTACTGCACATATTGCAAAAGCGGTAGGAAGACAAAAGCACTGCTCTCCCAGCCGTGCTGAGCACAGGGCATCCAGGCTGGGCAGAGGGGAGGACAACTGTCTAATAAAGCCATGTCACATCAAAACTTCTTAGGATAAAGGGGAGGTCTATTTCTGACCCACTGCAGGCCTCCTAAATGCTTTTGTCCTGCAATGCCATGGAGCCACGAGTAACAGAGTGGTGAGGACACCAGGAGATCTCCTTCCAGGGTCTGCTGCTGAGAGTGGGTGGCCCTGGGAAATGCTCACAACGCTGCTTTTTGTTCAGCTGCTTCTGCAAAGCTGTGGTGGTGTGCATCCAGTTCATACTTGTACATCCTGCGATTTTACCAGGTTTCATTGCTAGGTCTTCTGAGGTCATAGAAACTTTGTCAAGCAGTTTACTTTGTTTGTCCCTTAGTACCATGGTTGAAGGTGAGAGGTCTCTTCCCACTCTTCTAACTGGTTTTCTAGTTTGAGATAAATGTTATCTTCAACTTCATGAGAGAACTGTTTTTAACCCCTCTCCTATAATTTCTTCTGCAGTAAGACCAAGCCCAATTTACTGTAGACTTGATGAAACAGATTTTGTACCTCTGCAGAAAATGTCTTTTCCCATGGAAAACATGAGCTAGTGTTTGGCCACTGGCCTCTCTGGCACTGCTGCTGTAAAGCATAACTTAGCCAGCCTTAAATGTAGGGCAGCTGAATTAGTTGATTGGGTGGTAACCTGTCTGAAAAGGTGGTAACCTTTCTGAAACTTGTCATAACTTTTGAAAACTATAAATTATTTTTACAGTGCAATCTCTGACATTGGAGATAAATCTGTTAAATGTGTTTGGATACTGCTGTTGTGATTTCTGCTAAAGTGATAAATGGCTTTGTGAATGGGTTTCTGCAATCAATGCAGCCAGATGGGCTTTGATTAATGCCCGAGTGATACAGGGATGTGTCACCTTTCCCCTTTGATGGAAGTGAGAGATGACATTTAGCCAAGCTGATTGTGGGATTTTCCTCAAGAAAGCCAAGAATCTTCTTATGAAAGCATGTCACTTCCTATTGCTGTGAATATTGCCTTTTTATCGTACTGTTTTCAACTGGTTTAAGGAACAATAAGGATGTGCGTGTGAAGGGAGAGCCAGATCTGTTTTAAAGCAGAACTAGAGCCTGATAGCCTGTTGTTGGTGTGAGTCACAAGTATTTCCCTGCAAAAGGAGCGGTGTGGTGAGGTGTAGTAAAGAAGCTGTAGAGCATAAGTGTGTGGGCTGTGCTGCCCTGTTGGCCAGTATCAGATCAAGTTTGAGCTCCTTTTGGTGCTTCAGACTTGAGCTAAAGACAGGCTTTGATGGGATCACCAGGCCAGTGCTGACTGGTGAGTTTGCAGGTGCTCTGTTGGTGGCTTAAATCTTGCAGCTGTAGTTGGCCAAGCTTGAAGTGCTTTGCAGAGCTCTAGCAGGATGCAGTCAGTGCGCTCTGGCGAGCTCCGGCCCTGCGAACAGATTCTAATTGCTGAACCTGTACATGTGCCACTATACACTTCTGTCTCCAGGGACACGTGCTTTGGTTACAGCATGCTCCTGGGAGCTTGCTCCTTTGATTAACCAGCCCTGTTTGTTCCCATATCTTAACAGGACTATATATTAAAATCCATGCTGTTCAAACAGCCAGGCAATCAAGCTCAGGTTCTTGTATCACTGTTACATTCAGTTGTTTTGTCACCCGAGTTTCAGTAATGACTTATATCATTACTTTCTTCTTTGGAATCAAGAAAAAAATAAAATCGGTAGCTCATGTACATAGGGTTGGTTAGTGTGTCTGTGCCTTCAGATAAGTCAATATAAAACCAAATCTCAGATAAAATACATTGACTCTGCTGAGAATCCAGGCAAATGCAACCCTTGCCTGTGGGAGACATCACCCCATGCTCCAACTCTTCAAAAGCACAAGAGGCTCTTAAAACATTTGAATATATTTTGAGTCTAATAAGCTAAATATTTTAGGTAGGGAAAAAAAATCCTCCCTATTTTTCGCTTGGCTGGGAAAATCCTGTTTCTGTTGCAATTCTATTTTTGTACCCTCTGGGACTTAAATTGAGGATTTAGCACAAAAAAAAAATCTAAATCAGCACTGAGGTATTTGTTTAAAAGACAGGTTTTGGAAGTGTTGCACTATAAAGGGGCCTTGGTGTCTGCTGTGGGACATTCATATGTATGGCACTATTCATATTAAAACATGTGCCTAAATGCTTTGTCAAGGTAGAGCCTAAATCTGAATACTTCTTTTGATAAACAGATATGTCCTTCCAATTGGGATTCAAATGCTCAAGGAACAAAAGATGTCTGAGGGCAATTCCCAGGTCATTTCCTGCAGAAAGCTGCATGCCCTTGTTTGCCATGCATTTTGGAAGAAGCTGAGTCCTCTGATCCTGATGCATGACAGTCTTTGAGAGCTTAAAGCTAAGAAGGAATGTCTTGCTTGGTTGTATCCTATGTAACAAGGAGCAGAGGATTTCAACACATGATTACTGAGCCCAGTAATTTGAATTTGTATTTATATCTTGAGTTTCCTTTGTGGTAAATCAATATCCTAATGTCTTCTAGGCAGTCTGCAGGCCACTCGGGCTCTGATGGTGGCTGCAATACTTCTGGGCCTTGTTGCTCTCTTTGTTGCTGTGACTGGCATGAAATGCATGAAGTGTATGGAAGATGACCAGGTGAAGAAGATGCGGATGGCTGTTTTTGGTGGGGTGATCTTCATCATTGCAGGTTGGTAACATAAATGTGCTATTTTCTAAAAGGCGTTTATCCTGCATAGGATGTGAGAGGACAGGGGAGGGCTTGCTCTCATTGCTCCAAGAGCATTTTGGACTGGGGATTCCCTACTGGACTTTGCCTCAGCCAGCAGCTACTGTGCCATCAAATGGATTTCCTGGCACCAGCATTACACTTTCTGTTTGGACTGTGTGCCTTCCATCTCTATTAGCAGAGCTGAGTTTGACCTGTACACCCTGCTTCACAGTGTGACTGTGGGTGGCCTCAAATCCTTTCTTTCTTGCTGGTTGGGAGCAAAATTAACAGCTCGGAACATCCCAGGGTGGCGAGCTCAACATCACTCCAGATGTTGGTTCTGCCACACACTTATTTTTGCAGTGATTTCGTTGATTGTTTTTTATTTTTTCTTAACAAGTCATAACATTATGTTTCCCTCATGTGCAGGTTTGGCAGCGCTGGTGGCCACGTCATGGTATGGCAACAGAGTGGCTCGAGCCTTTTATGACCCTTTCACCCCTGTCAACACCAGGTACTGACCTATTTGATATAACACACTGGTATAGCGTGACAGCTGCTCACAGGACTTAGTTTTGACTAGCAGGGCCTCAAAAACAAAGAAGGGAATTTCCTGAGCTAGCTAGGTTGTCTTCAAACTGTGCAGGAAGAGCAGTAGGACCCAATCCCATCTATGTGGCTCATAAGTCTTGGCTTTGTTTTTAAAGCAGCATCACTGCCAGAGACCTAACTGCTGTGGGCTATGTTTTTCCTCCACTAAATGCTTAAGGCCTGATTTACACAGAGCTTGGCCCTGCTGCAGTTGTGTGGGATGAATGGACTGACTGGTCCAACCCAGTGTACAAAGCTCTGGGCTTTCAGGGCCAGCTGAGTCTCAGGTGGCTCCAAACTGCTGCCTTGCAGGAAGCCACTTTCCATCCCAATTTCAGCTCCCCTCTGCTTTGTGTGACATGCAAATGCTGTAATACAGAGGCATTACTTGTGATATTCACTTTCTTCCTTCTTTCTCCTGCAGATTTGAGTTTGGATCAGCTCTTTTCATAGGCTGGGCAGCTGCTTCTCTGGCCATCCTGGGGGGAGCCTTCCTCTGCTGCTCCTGTCCACGGAGAGAAACTTCATATCCACCCACCCGAGGCTATCCAAAAAATGCCCCCTCCACAGGAAAGGATTATGTATAATGAAACAAAAGGAGCCGCTAGCACTGGTAGTGAAAGCATTATGGAGAGGACACTACAATGCCGCTGTCCTGAGCAGAGTTCAGACTCTAGGTTCTGCCTTCCTCTTCTCCCCAAAAATGTGTATATTTTTGTAATCCTCTTTGCTACTGGACATAACTTCTCCTTTCTCTCCCAGCCCATGGAGGAAGGCTAGCCTAGGTTCATAGGTATTGCCACTGGAAAGATATGAAACCTCCAAGTTTGGGTTAAGTTTAGTATTTGGGAGTAAAAGGGAAAAACAATACTGTTTTTTAGATGGATGTTGGTGCTTTTTTAGTTGTTTTTTTTAAAAAAAAAATAGATGGTAACAATTCAGTCCCATATCCCATTAAGTTAGAGCCCAGTGTGGTGTGTATAGAAGTTAAAGGAACACATATACAAAGTGATGAAACCAATAGCTTAAGGGGAAACATAATTTTAGGGAAAAGACTACATGTAGGAATGTTTGAAGAGATCTAAAATGCTCTTGTAATGTTTTATTGGTGTCATTTTTAGCACCTTCTTTTATGTGCAGATTGACATGACAAAGGGTCAGACACAATTAAATTGCTGTGACTTAACACATTGAGACCTGTAACTGTCCATGCACGTGCTGTTGGCCAGCAGAAGATGCAGTGTAAAGTGGCTTGGCTTAACCGTATGTCACGACTCTTGCCAAGATCTTGTAAGTTGATTGTGCTCAGGCAAATGCCTGCAAAATTGACTACAGAGGTTAGCAGACTCCGAGAGCAGCTGCAGGTTTCTCTGGTGCCAGGGTAGAGCTAAAGAAAAACGATTGCCTTCTGTTTTCGCTGGGTGTCTCTGGTGGGGCTGTTGCTCTTGGTCCTTAGATACTGTGTGCTGCTGGTGATTGTTTCTCCATGTTCCCACCCTAGTACCTAACTGAGCTTGAAGCTTCGTGCCCTCGCGTTTGTTACAGGCCACCTTTTAATAAACACTCTCGTCTTTCCTTGAGTCTTTCTCATTTGGGCTTAGTTACTGATCTCAGTTTGCCTCATGCAGCTAAATGTGTTAAACCACACTGAATGCACTGCCGCTCCCTGATGTTTCCCTGAGGATACCTCACACGCTGCCGTTTGATCCTGTCTTTCTTCTTGTAAACACTTCCAGTGATGATATGAAGGCAAATTCCAAGAAAACTGACCCAAAGGTTATGGCATTTTCTTTTAATCCACTCACCAAATAGGAAGAGTCTAGCATTTTAAATATAAAGCCATCCTTGCCTATTAAGTCATATCTAAAAAAAATTAAAAATAATGCAGCACATCAAAGGTTCCCACCCTTTCCACTGGAAACATCCGGTCAGTCACCTGGTGTTTGACTAACACTGGCTTAAGTTGGCTGGAGTTAAGTCTTGTAATTCCTAGAAGGATGGTACCAGTTCTCCAAAGCTCAACCTTGCTTTTTCTACAGAAGTAAACTGTTTGCTTCTGACTAGGCTTTATAATTGTATATGTGTTCAGAGGCATCGGATTTCTTGATTTCCTTCTGTAGACGGTGAGAACCTCTAGGGCTGAGCTGTGCACAGCTGTGGTGGTGGTTTGTGTAAGCCTTGTACCTATGACCCGACTCTGTAACATAATTCAAAATTACTGAAAGAAACCAGCAGAGCATTTGCTTCAGGCTTCAGTTGATGTTGGCCTGTACTTGGAGCTGGGTCATGTGGCTTCCACTTCTCCACGGGGAATTGCCTGTGCACGGCAACTGCCTCACGAGACCTTATCTTAGGAGGTAGCAGTTTGGGTCACATTAAAGAGCTGTTGAAGTCTGTGCTTGTGTGTATTTGCATTAACCCTGAGCCAGGGAGCAGATGCTTGTGTTGGGAACTTGTATAAAGTGTTTAAAAAATTTCAATAAATGGACTTTTTTAAGGAAAATCAGACTGTGTTACTTCATTTCTTGTCTTTTTGAGCAGAACTTGGACAGTGTGCATAGAAGAGAAGAGGGGGGCTTGGGCTTTTGAGAGCTTGCCTGCCAGCATGGAGCTTGTTCAGCTGTGTGTATCTATAGCAGACATAGGTGGGGACGGATCTTCTGCAGTGAGTCAGGGAGTTGTGGCCTCTGGCAGAAACTCACCCAGTAATCTGCTGTGATTGCAGCCCAGGAACCAGAAGGTCTGCTCCTCGCAGGCTGCACCCTGGGTGGAGCAGGAAGGGGCAGGGGGAAGGCAGATGGCTCTCATGCAGGGGAGTGGGAGCTGCAGAAATCGGGGAGGGATGGGGTGTGGAGCCAAGGCACTCCTGGGAGAGCGTTTTGTGTTGTAGCGTTGCTTTGTGCTCTGTAGCTTTATCCGGGCTAGGATATGTGCAGGCTGTGGATGTCTGCATGACATGCTCTGCCTTCAGAGCAGGAAGAGACCTGCCAATCTATGTGTCTCTTAACTCATGTGCAATTCCTTGATGTTTCTCTCATGTGCAATTCCTTGACATTTCTGGGTAAACAGGATTATGAAGAGATAGGCCCTGGAAGGATCCATCTTGATCTAACGCCCCTTTGGGAGAGTACTGTTCATCTCCTAGCGGTGACAATAAGTACAACCAGTTAGGTACACTTTTTTTGCAGGCCAGGTAGAGAATGGTTCCAGCTGAGGGTGGTGTCTTCTAACCTGCACTGGTGCCTTCCCAGGGTAGTAATGCTCTATCCCCCTTGCTTCTGCCTGGCCTGGAAATCTTTTTCCTTTCACCAGGACTCTTGGGTTTATCCCTCTTATATTTTCAAGTTCATCTGAGCGGGAAGCCTTTTGTTTAAAACATCTTCCTAAGGTCAGTCAAGTTGCTGCCTCCTCTATTCCCTCTCTCTCTGAGGGCTGTTTGCTTTTGTAATTACAAACAAAACGAATAGAGCTAATTAGGTCTTGTAAAGCTGGCAGAGCAAAACGGCCAGGCATGTGGCTGGCTGAGTGAGCTTGCAGTGCCTGGAGCAGGCTGGTTGCCTGACATACTTCGGGGTCTATGGTCATTCTTATTCCAACCTGTTAATTATTCAAGGATTTCCACTAAGATTGATGTGGGGTTTTTTTTCCCATGTTTTCATGTTCACTCCCTCTCCAAGGACTTTTGCAAGTTCTAGTCTGAAGTTTCCTGGGCAGAACAGGGAAGGAAAGCAATCCTACCTGTAAAATAGCCAGTAGGACTTCTCAGGTGCTATGCTAGGTTACTGTGAGAGAGACAGATCTGTGTGTGAGACCAGCACAGAGTAAACAGCCAGAGACTAGCTTAGTTTTGTGCTATACTTTTAATTTGACAAATTTTGCAGCCAAACTTTCATTTGGATAGGGCTTGTGGATTGCTCACAGGCTGGCTGGAAAGCCAAGGGTGAAGTTTGGGAGTAAACATAATCTCATATGGTTTACAATCCTAATTCCAGTTCAGTGGTTGACAAGAGGCAGTATCTCCTCTCTTACTATGCAGGAATGGGGACAGGAACTTGGAGGGCTGGTGTCTCAAGGGAGTTAGAATAACTGTCCCTTTCACACTGTTAGGGAGGGAGATTTCCAACTCTTTTCTCCTGCCTTTCATGCACAATCATGTAGTTTCTCTTGGCTGTGTTTTCTACATCCCTCTGGCCATCTGCTGTAGGTTTCATAGAAAGGAGTAACATAGGTTGAAAGTTGGGGGAGAATTTCCCACTGAATTTCAATCCTTGCACATGACTTAAATTCCTATCTTGCAATGAAATGATGGCATTTGTCTGTCCAGACAATGAGAACTTTGACTGTTTCTTGGCATCTTCTTCCACACCATATTTACTATTCACATAGTGCCAGAGCTGTGTATACTATGCAGGGAACTTCACTGTCAGTGGGAGTTACATGCTCGTTTATATTGCTTAGATATTTCAAAGAGAGTTCAAGATGTTTTTGGAATAGCATCAGTCTGTTGGCTTTCTTGGCTTCTCTAACTTGATAATTTTAAGAAACCATCCGTGTTAATGCCTTTGTTGGGTTCAGCTCCTGATTTACACATGAGCTTCTTATAATAAATCTGCCTTTGTTTTCTGTACTGCTCTGAGCACATGTATATAGTGTATTAAAGCACTGAAAACTCTGACAATGGAGATCCCAGAAATAACCAACAGAGCTGGTGACAGCTGGTGATAAGAAATGTTTGTGAAATACACAAGCTCAATCTTTTTAATATAAAGCAGAAGCAGAAATAATGGTGTTACTGAAGTAAATAAGTTAATACAGCACTTCTGCTTAAAAGCACATGCCAGTAGCTACCTGAAGATGGTCAAATGTAGCCGATTTACAATTCGAGGTGAGTAACTGGACTATGAGATCTTAAGCTTTTGTCCTGAGCATGGAGACATAAGGAATAACTCCAGAGCAGCTAGTGAATTCACGGTGATGTAAAATTGTCTCAGTGTTTTCACAAAGGACACCTAAGAGATGCCAACAGTAGCAGCATCTTACTCCAGGGTCTTACTGCCTCTTACCTGAAGAGACAGCCTGCAGAGTCAACTCTTTGCCCGGTGACAGGGCTGCAGTCACCTCTTTCAGTGTAAGACCTCTCACATGGCCAAACGGTCCTGCCAGCAAGTAGCACCCATGAGTGTGTGAATGCCCCTGTGACACTGTTTGCCCGCAACTTTAGCACCCACCAACTGACACAGGAGAGAGCTGGTGTCACACAAAGTGGAGATCGGATTGCTCATCACAGACTCCGTGCAGCTGGGCCCATTTTTCAGAGGGTTTTGCAGTTTACCTCATTGGCTACAGATTCACAACCACCACGTATTTCAGCCAAAGCTTTGCATCCAACTGGGCAACTGACCTGGAATTTCCAAACTGGCCCTTTGATTGCAACACAAACAGCATTGTAAGGATTTCCTAATTATCCCTATTTATTGGACTTCATTCCTCCAATCCCGCTGGTTCCTTAATTTGTGTGGTTGCCATTTCCCTTCTAGAAGGCCAGCCTGTAGCAAGGAGCTTGCTCTTCTATGGCACGTTGATCTCACCCTGTCTGCAGCTCCTGCAGAAGTCCTGCATGCTATGGCATCTGCATCACTGAGCAGAAAGGGAAAAACACTCCTTTGTTGAGCTTCATGTGCTCGACTGGAAAACATTCCAACTCCTACAGCTTTTCTAGAAAAGCCCTGCCTGGATTCCTAGCATACTGCATAGGGACTTGGTGTTTCTAGGGTCTACATTTCCTACAGAGACCTCCTGGAGACACCAGGAGCCAGGGAACCTGTGGGTGCTTCTGCTTTACTGCCACAGGGACTGCAAGCAGCTGCCAGCCAGTGGGTCCTGCCTGGGCCAGGGGTTGAGCACTGGGCAACCCATCCAGGCAGCCCATCCACTGGGTTTGTCCCCAGGACACATAAACCACCCTCCGCTCTGGTTTGTCAGCCAGGCCCGGGAAGATGTTTCACATCAGGAACCCGAATTTTGATGTTAAGTTTCCCATATTTAGGTATTTTTGTGGGTTTGGTTTTTGCCTTGCTCTGAAACTGGGCCCTGCTTTCCTCCTGCCCTCCTTCTCTACAGGTGTCCAGGTCCTCTTCCTTGAGGAAGGACTTCTCCAAAGTTCTTGCACCACCAGGTGCACGTGACCATACCAGGCTGTTCCTGACTGGCACAGCTGGGCTGGTTCAGATGGGCTGGTGGCACATTCTGTCCGGAACATTGCACAAGTCCCATTCTTACCATGACATTTTTGTACTTCACCTACCACATCATAAAATACCACACCTGCGAAAGGTACATCACTGAATCTTGTCCAGGAAGGTGAAGGATGTGACTGAATTAAGAACTGCATTGCCACATCAGGGCTGAGAACAAACTATCTCATCACAGCTAAGGACCTCCACTTGTACTCCCAGTGAGGATACCCTGGAGTGAGGGGTACATAGAACCTTTGCCAACGCCCAGTAGTTTGCAGGTGGTTTTTAATGGAGAAAAAAAGAAAAGCAAAAAAAAAGTGAGGAAGACTATCCTTCAGGAATCCTGGAGGAAAGAACAACACTGACTAACCAGTGCCAAGCTTTCCTACTTCTCTGGCTCCTAGGAAAGACCCAGCTATGTGATTGCAGCTCGGTGTTAGTCCTAGTGCTTTCTCCTGCCACGAATTTATCCCCTGCTGCAGTCAAGGGCTTTGCCTTTTAATCTGGGAGCCACATAGCAACGTTAAGCAGGTGGGAGGGATGGGATGCTGGTACTCCCAGCCTGACACTCCTGTCTTCAGAGCCAGCTCCCCCAGCAGGAGAGCAGCAGAGGAGCCATGAAAACAAGCTCAGCCAAGGGAAAAAAAGCAAGAAATGGCATTCTTATTACAAGGTAAACAGCATTAGCTCCATCTTGGGGGAGTAGAAACACCATGGCAGTGATAGGCTTTTCTGTCCACAAGCTTGTGGAAGGGCGGTGGAACGCACTCCACCCTCCCCTTGTGTAACGCTCCCCACGCAGCAGCTGTAAATAATCATTTACCTCCGTGTGCTCTTCTTTTGCTGTTACTTTTTTTTTTTTAGGGCCTTTCTTCTTTAAATGCAGCTCCTAGAGGGGTGGCTGTATTGAGGTGTGTGTGGCATGGCCTTGGCACCAGGACTGGCAGACCTCTGCCACACATGACTGGAGCTGAAGCTGGTGGCCCTGAGTTATTGCTGTGAGCAAAGCTGCCAGCTGCAGTAAGGGGGATGGGAGAGCGTGGGCTGCATTTGTTGTTTTTCCAATGAAAAGAGCTCCACGGTTCATTTTAATTATTGTTTTTTCAGACCTGCAATAGCATTTCTCCTCACTTTGCAGTTCTCTAGAAAAGGTCTGGTAGAAACATATCAGCCAAAACACATCTGTCAGTGAGCCACGGCTGCTTGTTTACCTGACTCCAGAATTTACACGAAGGTGCTCTGGGGAGTTTTCTGAACCTTTCCTGACTTTAGGTACTTTAGAAATTGGTGACAGAAAAGGGAAATCAGTCCCTTCCTATGTGCTTTTATTTTTTTTTCATGGTTAAAAATATCCAGACCTATGGGTTGTCTCTTTTGTGGAGGTTTACTGACCACTGGCATGGTGTAACATGACAAAAGCATCCTTTGGGTGATATGCATGAGATGGATGCTTTGGGAGCATGAGCAGAAAAGTAGCCATGCCCATGCCCTGCGCAAGGAGCAGAGGAGACCCGAAATCATCTGCCGCTGCCCTCCTTAAGGGAGGGCTGTGGCCTTGGCCCAGCAAGCAGAGTCTGCACAAGAGGGAGTCTAATTTACAGTGCCCTGTAATTTGCTGATGCCGTAATATGTTTAGCTTGGGGAAAAGGCTCTGTTGATGTTAACGTGTTTGCTCACGCTGGAGCTGCGGCATGTTCCATTGACATGGAAAACAAGACCACGCTGAGCTGTGGCTGGACCATCCTTGTGAGAATAACGGGGCAGTAGCTCAGCTGGGGCTGAGCTGTCAGGACTTCCATGAAGTAGGAGCAGTCCCTAAATCCTCCAGAGCCGGGTAGGATGTGACAGCCCAGCATCTGCTGCAGTAACACTTGGTGTTCGTTAAGAACTACTACCTAGGTTAATTAGACTCGAAGTGTCAGGACTGGATCGAACAATATTTCCCTAAAGTTTTTCAGCTGGCCCCAAATCACTGATGACTGTCAAAAACCAAAGCTCCATCCCCTGTCTGCAACCTTTTCCTTAACTGCTGCTTTCTGAGACCAGACAATAGTGAGGATATTGTTGTTAGTACCAACAATGATAGCAGAAATAACTTTAATGATCTCAAGGCACAGACTAGGGTGCCAGAGTGATATGTCTTGCATGGACACTGGACAGACTTGCACTGAGAGCGAGTAATTACCACTCTGTGATCTGATCCTGCTTTGGGATACAACATTGTCATGGCTCAAACACTCCTCCCTGTTTACCTAGTAGATTTGTTATTGATAATTGCTTCCACCTATCAGCTGGAAGGGACCTTAGAGATCATTTTAATCCAGCCTCCCTGCCACCAGGGACGCCACCTCTCGACTAGATCAAGCAACACATGGGAAGTGAATATGGGTCTCCTCCAGGTTGTCAGCTTCATGTTTCAGGCTAAGTCTGCAAGACTAAGCCCTGCAGACAGAGAAAATACTTGTTTGAAATTCCACCTAACTTCGGAGCAAGTATTTACCTCCAGGGTGCTTACATGGCTCTTTACAGTTTTATCTGCACACCTAATTCTTCATCATCCTCAGAGCATCCTGGTGGGTTAGGACAGTGTATTCTCTCCGCTTACAGTTGGGCACCAGGCAAACTATAGCCCTGAACCTTAAATCACTGAAGTGGAGGGAAGTGCCTATGCATCCATGGGGCTTTGAACTTGAGTCTCTTGTCATCTGTGCTGGTGCTCTAACCTTCCTTTTCGTCCTCCACAAAACCCACCAGGCACTCGGACAGCTCCGTGTGTGTTGGTTTGGGACTGACCAGCTGTGATGAACTACTCGGCTTTGGCTGCAGCCACAGAGTAAAGGTGTGCCACTTTGTCCTCAAGCTGCCCTAGAGAAGGAGAGGTCTCCCTTGCTCCATCCTCCCCAGCCATGTGCTCTTGTCTCCTTTTTGCCATCTCTGGAGCAAGCTGAGCTGAACAAATGGTTCTCTGCCAGGTTTGTCATGTGAGTGGTTAGATGAGCAGAAGGCAGGAGCAGGACTGAGACCCTTCAGCTCAGAAGTGAAGGAGAAAAGCAGAGCAGTGGGGTAGGAACATGCTTTTTGGCACCAGCAAGCTCTGGGACATATCAGGCCAGCAGAGCTCTCAGGCTTCCAGAATTTCTTGGAAACTGGAACATAAAATAAGTAAGACTCTGTCTGTGGGTTTATGCTGCCGAGAAATCACCAGGGTTTCCTTGCACACACCTAGTTCTGCTGAAGGCATGAATCAGTTTCAATTCACAGCAGCTCTTACCACCACAAGACCATACTTTAATAGGAATTTCCTTACAATTTTTCCTCAGAACCAGGCTCAGGCCAGCTTTGAAAGGTGATGACGTCATGAACCAAGTTAGGAGCAGCTGGAAACTGCTCTTACAGATTGGTAATTTAAATGTACCTTTTTCCAAAGAAGACAGATCAGGTGTTTCAAATTGGGTTAAAAACATTAATTACAGCCATAGCAGTAGTAGGCCTTTTATAACTTTTTTGTTACTGTAGCTCACAATGTCAATATTGCAAAAGTGTAGTTTGTTTCCATCATAATCAAGTTGTCTAGCACTGAATAATGGACTAGTGGAGGCTGCCCCTTTTTATCTCAGCATACACAGAGCTCAGCAGTGTGTGTCAACACTGAGAACACTTGAAGGATTGCATTGCTTTGTCTGCTTGAACCCAAAACCACAAGGGTTTGGAGGGGATTCAAGCTGATTCATAAAGTACCTGCTCTAAGCCAGCTTACCCCCTTCTAATATTGGCAGACTTGCTTATCTGTGCCTTGGTTTCAGAAGTTAGCCCTCCCTTTCCTCCTATTATTCACCTGGATAATGAAATCCATGCTGTGTGAAAGGGCAGTGATACATTCTGCACGTGAACTGGCAGAGGTTTCCATTGGTATTCTGCTAAACTCAACTCTTTTGGTATTATATAAATGTTATCAAACCTTCTGAGCAGTGGCTTCAGTTTAGCTGTGCCAGATGCTGTACAAACAGCTCAGCTATTGAAAAAATAAATAATGTATTAAGGGTGGGACAGAGCCAAATATATACATTTAAATCAACTTGCTCATACATGAGCAAGATCAGTAAAGCCCTGGTGAAGCAGGCAATATTGCGTTCAGTGTCCCTGAGCCTGCAATGGGAGTTGTAGCCCCTGCACTCCCCTTTGGGATGCAACTTAGCAGTTCCTACTGATTTTGAAGAACGGATACTTCTGGAAATAATAGGACAAATAAAGCAGAAAGGGTCACAGGACTGACCATAGGCCCATCCCTGTTTTGGTCGGTTAAGCATTTCTTACAGAATAACTGCAGATGACACACAAAGGTCAGTGCATGCCCTGCTCCTTTCCTGCCGGAGGGGAGATGTACAAGTAAAGTAGCACAAATATTTCCCTGACGAGGTTTAGAGAAAGGTTTATTTGGGGCTCTCCTGTGACATAGGCGATTGCAACACCCATGACTTCCTGCAGGACATTCTTTCAGATTTGAGGTTTCACATCTTTGTAGAACTGAAAGAACTTCAGAAGAAATGTTGATAAAAGCTAAAAAACCACTCTTCCTTCTCCCCATGGAATTCATCTGCAAAACAACTCACAATGCAGCTCATCGAGACCGGAGAGGTTTCTGTCAGAGCCGTGCCTTTTCCTCTTAATAGCAGTTTAGCTGATTTCCTACAAAAGGCTGTTTCTGTGAGCATCTGTTTTTCTTCTCAGTAGAGGTGGCCAAACACGTTTGTGGAGACTACCAGTGAATGCACTTGCTGATGGATGTGCTCTAACGCCCAGCCTGGGGTGGGACAAGTCGTCCCCCCTCACAAGCCCAGCGCACAGATCTGCACCGTGACCGCTAACTCAGCACTGGCTCCTTTGCTTCTACCCCTCTCAGTAGCGCAATCTCCTGTCAGAGATTTCTTTTCTCATGGTGGATGTTTTCCATGTGGATTTAATTCTGCAAAAGGCAATGAACTCAAGCTTGTGAAGGCTTCTCTAAGCTCAGACCAGAGGAATGGGGTGGGGGCCGTGTCAGCTTCCCACACTTTATCTCTAGTTGACCAGGGAAGGTGTGAAAGGGAAGCTCTGGGCTCCATCCAGCTCAAAACCTGTGAGATGGCTAAGGATGGTTACTATAATGATGGTATCTTCTTCCAGAGAAGACCAGAAAAATGTAGTGGGTGCAATCTGGGACACATTCCCACACCCGCCTCTGTATACTTACACTCATTCAGCTTGAACAACCAATTAAGCTTGATAATAGTGATTAAAAAAAGCAGCAGTATCTGTTCTTACTCATCTGTGAAAACCAGTTAGCGAGATTCTGTTACAGATGATCTGTCAAATTTTAAGCTGACTGGTGAAGTTAGACTCTCAGGATAACTTTGCTTTTTGGAAACGCTGCATGTGTGCATCAGTGTAACGTAGCACAGCCCATCACAGGCAGCCTTCCAGCAGGGCGAAGTTTAGCTACTTGGTGCAGCGGAGGATGAGTAGCTGCTACAGGACCTGCAGGAGTGAAAGTGTGTTTGTGCGAGTGCACACACGTGTAGGTGACATACGCACACGGGCAGGTGATGTGCACCCACCGAACTAACTTTGCAAGAGTGAATGCCAAAGCATCAGAGAGGATCACAGCATCTGCTTGAAAAAAGGTTATTATGGTATCATAAGGGTAGTGAAAGCTTGGGACTGGTGCCATTTGTGGGGCAATTTCTGTTATTTTCATGTGAGATTCCCACTGGGGAAAAAGCTACATCCGTTTCTTTGTTGTAACAACACAGGAAGGGAAGAGGTTTTCCTTTTATCCTGCTATTACAGTTACCTTTCTTATCATATCCCTTTTCTCATTTCGTTGAGGTCTGTATTCAAACTAGAAAAGATCTTGTCCATAGTTACCATCCTGTAAACAGTAACAAACTGCAGCCAACTTTTATCTAGATTGAATTAAACAAGCAGCAGATCAATCATGTAACACCTTTACCTTTCCTTATGCTAGTGCAGAAAGGAGTATATTGAACCCCATTAGAAAAGGGTTCTGGTGCTAGAAACTCATGGCTGCAGCTGATCGAATAGAAAGCTCTTGATTTCTGAGTTAAAATTTCCTAAATGTGGTTGATGAGCTTCTGATAACAGTAATGGTGAGCCCCTGCTTCATTTGTGTGCTCACGCCAGTTCAAATCTAGAAATGATCCCAATCTCTCCAGACTGTTACTGCTGGAAAATGCCATCAGATTTTCAGACTGGAAGTACCTTGAGGCAATCCTTTGCTCTACCTACTCTGAACTCTCATCAGCCACCAATACTCGCTAAGCCCTTTCTCCTCTCGGGTAAACAAACCAACCTTTTGCCTCTCTGATCCCCAGGCAGCGGAACAGTCACTCCCGAAAACGAAAGCAAACTAATTTACTGATCTAAACGGCTCATTTCCCAACGTAATATTCAATGCCGTGAGTCACGCAGAAAGACTCTCCCCTTTTCTTTTTCCGTTAAGGTCAGAAGCAGCTTCAGCGGGAGCAGGCAGGTCACTGCGCCAGGCTGAGCTGGCAGCACCGGTGGCAGAGCCCAGGTGGAGGAAGGCTTCCTGCCTCTGCCTCTGCCTCTGCCACAGCTTCTCGCTGGCACCGCTCGGGGAAGTGTATTCTTTGCCTCGTTAAATCTGATAATCAGCTCAGTTACACTGTGGTAAGGCAAAATAACTCCGCTGGAATCAAACACCAGAGGAGCATAAATAAAATCCAAAGTCAACTGTAATCTTGAAGGAAGTCAGGTGAACAAGATCAGTAGCATTGCCCTGAACCTTCTTTTTTAACGGCTCTTTTCGGATGCAAATAACTCAGTTAAATAAAGCTAGGTACTGCCCTAGGACTCACTGTAATTTGGGTGACAAATGAAGGATGTCTGGGAGGCAGGGAGCTTCCCCTAACTTTAGAAACAGTTTCATCTCTCTTAGAGCTGCAACAACGAGGACTTTTCTTTGTGTTTGTTCTCAGACAAACTTCCTTTGTTCTGGTGGAGTTTCTCCTCCCCTGGAATTTGCTGTCCCAACTGCCTTGCTCAGTCATGCTCAGGCTTGCTCCAAGGTCTCAGAAGTCTGATGAAACCTCGTACACCTGTACCCAAACACTGAAAGAGAAGCCACAGAGCCTTCTCCTGCGACCACGTTGGCCCAGCAGCACCGAGTGGGGAGCAGGA